>NW_022196914.1:55622402-55639902 GCF_008632895.1 Mastomys coucha
GGCATGTATGTGCGTGCATGTATGTGTGCGTGTGTGTGTGTGTGTGTGTGTGTGTGTGTGTGTGTGTGTGTGTCTTTCATTCGTGAATCCAGAGAGCTCTGGCAGGTGCTAGAGGCTCAGTCATCCACTGGGAGGAAGATCAAAATGGATTGGCTATTTACCACTATATATATTAACATTGTTCACACTAATTTTTGCAAGTAAACAATGTGATCTCTTTGTTTTCAGAAACCTCACTTTTAATACTGGTGTGTGTGCTATATACATGGGATACACATAATCGACAAGTACCTACTCTCTGTGTATGGATATATATTATACAGTGGATTGTTTTGGATCTCCCTTGCCTACATTCCTCATCTAGCCTCTCAAACCTTTTCCAAACCATTCTCTTCTTTTCTCACTTCTACTTACCGTGCAATGTTTTCTTTTTAAAAACAGATTAAATACCTTTAATTTACCTCATGAAAATTTCATACATGTAAACAACGTATCCTGATCATATGTACCTTCATTTACCCTCTCCTCCTCCTCTTTATTCCGACACACCTCTCCTCCCTTCATGGCCTCCTCTTCTGTTATTTTTCTCCAACCCCCATTGGTTCCAATTAGTGCTCCCTATTAGGATTGGACCGGCTGATCTTATTGCCTTGATCTTGTTTCTGTCACCAAAGCTTCAGGGAGTTCATGACACACAGTGCTTTCTATGGGGCACCTCATCCTCATATTTCTTCCAGTTAGATCTTCATTTCTTAAATAGTGTTTAAACTTCTACCTCTCCCAGTCAGTCGCATCTATTACTCAGCCTGTGCCTTTCTCATTTGGAATCATGTTTTTATTGATTACTTTTAATCGTTTTCCCAATTCCTTCTTTACCCCTTCGCTGTGATACTCCTGGTTCTTAAGTCAGGAGGAAACTCTCCTGGGCTAAGTGACTGTTGCAGTGCTGAAGACAGTGTTTGAGGTCCTCAGCTCTCAGGGCTATATAATGTCTACACCCACTTTCCCCAGCCAAGTCCTTGCTTCTGCCAGGAATTCAGCCCCGACAGTTCATGTTTATGAGTTTGTAGAGTTATTTTGATACTTAGTTTTACAAAAGATATTGCTCATAAATTATATGCTTCATGTACATTATTGTTCTGTCTCCTTCTATGAGGAGATATATATGAGTATATATCTCCTCATAGAAGGAGGATATATATATATATATATATAGAAATATATTTATAAAATAAAAGTATGATGCATAAAATAAATTGTTGGCTTTTATTAAAATTGAAAATGTTTTAATAAAATTGCCTGATTTCAAAAGGCACTGTAAAAAGAATGATAGAGAGTGATGTTTTCAATAATAACACTGGCATAATTGGATGGATATGTAAGAAAAATTAAGTCAGTTCCATATATATACCTTAATTAGTTCTAGATAGATTAAGTACCCTTCTGACTATCTCTTGGTGCCCCTCCTGCAAGAATTCAGCCCTCTTTGGCTCCTTCCCTCTGTGCTGGGAAATACAATGATAATGTTGAAAAACAATATAGACAAGTGCATCATTTAAGGACCCAGGTTTTTGCTAAAAAATAATATAAAAAATCAGAGATGGCTCAGTAAAGAAGACCTAAGTTCAGATCCCAGTGAGATGTCTCTGTGGTTAAGGGCACTTTTTGCTCTTGCAAGGACTCAGGGTTGGTTCCAGCACCTACACTGTGGTTCGAAACTACCTGTGACTCTAGTTCCAGAGGAATCTGATATTCTCTTCTGGCCTCCACAGGCTCCTGCACTCATAATGCAAATACATTCATGCAGGTGCACACATTAATTAATTAATCTTTAAAAATATCTAGAAATGGTATTTCATACCTGTAATCTGGGGAAGAATGTGAGTTTCAGGCCAGTTTGAGACCCTCCCCTTGTCTGCCAACCTGTGGCATGGGGAAGGGAGAGGTGGCCTTCCTCCCTCACCCCTTGCCACTTGTACAGGTAGAAGAGCTGGCTCTCCCCCTCACTGGCTGCAGCACTCAGGAGAGTGGGCCCTGCACCACCTTGGGCACAACAGTAGAGTTAGCCCTCATGGTAAGGGTTGGGTGAATTGGCCCTGAGAGCATGAGAGGAGTGGAGAGCTGGCCCTACCCCTGGCCAGCTACAGCATTGGGTGAGCTAGCTGGGTGCAGTGTTGGAGAGCTAACTCTGGTGATATGGGTATAGGAAAGCTGGCAGCTGACCCATCCAGCTACCATCCAGCCCAGATCTAGGGCTTTGAATTGGCCCACCCCAACATCTACCCCATCTATGAACTGCTGGAGAATGTGGAGGGGCGTTTCCTACAGATCCAAAGCTGCAGGATCTCCATGACACAGGGCAACCGCAGGAGATCTGGGAGAAATCTCTGTGAGGATCCAGGATTGACAGTGTACAAGTCTGAAGCCTCAAAACAGACCAACGACTCATTGCAATGAACATTTGCAAGTAAAGAGGTGTGAACAAAAGGGTGTACTGTGTGACACACTACAGCTTCCATGACGAAATTTTTTTTTCTTCTGGGAAGGAAGTTTTATGAGTGAAGGGCAGATATGAAGGAATGGGGAGATTAGTGGCGCTGGGGTACATGATATGAAATTTACAAAGAATCAATAAAAAGCGAAAATATATGTTAAAAAGCAAAGTAAGTATAGAATATAAAATAAACTGAGAACAAAACACAAGGAATGCATGATACAAAAAGAATGTGTGCTATTATCTAAATTTGAGAATTTCTAATAAGACAAAAATGAAAAAGGCAAGCATCCTAATTAAGAATAGGTCAGGAAAGGGACAACTGACTCACAAAAGTAGCAACAAGCAGGCGGTAGCAATTATGTAACAATGTTCAGCCTCTCTAGCAATCCAAAAATGCAAATCAAAACAACTAGATTCTACTTTCTGCTCAGCAAATTCTAAAAACCATGGGCCCTGATGAGGGTCTGAAATCATCACCCTTCCGTTCTCTGCTGGAGGGGAAAGAAAACTGTCCTGTGAACTCTACATACACTTCATGTACCTTCCCGGGCCTTCATAACCCAAACAAGTAAGAGCCTAAAATGTATGTGATAGCCTTTCAATTGGGGTCTCCCCCACCCCATTCTTCTTCTCATCCATCTGCCATGACACTTATCACAGCATGGTTTAGCCACTATAACCATTGTTCACTATATTGAACACTATAACATTGTTGAGAGTAGGAGGCCCCTAAAAGACAGATGCCATATTCTTCCAACCCCACAGAGAACCAATACAGTGACCAGCGGTGACAGGGTGTTTTCCAGCACTTGTCAGGGTCCATCTGCTGCAACCAACACTCACAGATATTTGGTAAGTAGTGTTTAATTTAATACATCGTTAAAACACACAAGAGGTGTGTTTGGTAAGTGGATGTGATTGCTTCATTCCTTGGCTGAAATCCAGGTTTCTGGAGAACTAAGGCTACCATGTTGCTAAGACGTGAGCAGTTTGTAATTCCTTTCTCCCATCCTACCTGGCGGATGTTGAATCTCATGAGTCTCAGCACAGCAGGCAGGCAGTTGATAGCTGTAGGTATTACCATGATGAACTCTCATCCTCCTGAGAAACCTTTCTCAAGCCCCATAGTGAGCCAGAAATAAAAGAAAGTGCCTGACATCTATTATCTCACTTAACAGGCTGGGCCACCGCAGCATACACTCACTCTCTTTAATCCACAACCCAGCACAGCTGAATCACGAACTAAGGCCAAAATGTCAGTTTCTAAATTACCAAGTTTCACCTCACCCCAGTACCACAGAAAATAGGAGTGGATCTAGGCCCTCTCTCTCACTATTGCAAAATGCTTTGCCAGACCTGACCTTATGATGAAGAATGGCTTCCAAGCATCTGAGAATTAAAATGTTCCTGCGAGGTCACCTCATCCAAGCCTGTTACAGATTGTTGAATAAGACCTAAGTATGTATGGGGCATGTGTAAGGTCACACACTAGTGGGGTACAATTGAAGTCTCAGGGCAGACAGAGCAGTAGTTCCTCTACCCTGCTCTATACTCTCCGACTGGTAGGCACCACAATGCATTCCCGCTGAAAGCGAAAGCAAGGATTAGCATGTCCTCAGGCTTTGCAAGGAATGCAGCCTTTGGTGCCCATGTCCTCTGCAAGGATGCTGACAATTCTGAGTGCCACAGCTGAGAAGCTGAATAGAGCTTCCACCTCCCTCAGGGTAAAGTCTATGTCTCCTCAGGCAGGAGGTATCCGGGGAGCATGTGAGGTGTTCAGTTGTGACCCCAAAGAAGGGTAACATGGAAACAGCATTGATTATGAGACAGATTGCCTTCACAAGGGACAAGCTCCTCTTTGGTTCAAACTCACTGACTGAATTATCATTCCCATCCTTCACCCAGCTGCCAGCTAGAAGCAAAAGTGACATCTGTCTGAAAAAAACGTGCCTTCATCTTATTTATAATTTTATAAAAGTGTTCAATCTGTTGCTGAGAGTTTATTATCTGGCCCTCACTACCTCCTGTTACAGTTGAAAATGGCTTGACCGAAAGACAAGGGAGGAAAAAAAACTAAAGAGACCCGCGGTGGATTTTCATTCTGGGATTACTGTGTAAAAAGTTTGAAAAAATTATTGTTACTATGTTCACAAATTTGTTTTTTAAAGATGTAAAATGTTTGCCAAAGTCTGGAAACTTAAAAAAATAAGGCAGAAATTTTATCAATAAAACATACAGTACCTGCCAGCAAGAGCACAAAACCAGGAGGAAATAATTAGAATTTGAGTGCTCTATACTCATAAGGCTGGAAGAACAGTAAAGGTATACACACTGGATGTTTTTGTTAAGAGCGATTTTGTCATTTCTATTACTTACAGAAAGAATATACAGAGAATATAACTAACAAGCTATTGGCGTGGGAGAATAAAACACTTAAATGGATAGAAACTAGAACAATAGAAAAAGACTGAGCCCAGAGAGATGGCTCAGTGGTTAAGAAAATTAACTGCTCTTGCAGAGAACAAGGGTGTGATTCTTGGGGCTCACAATAGGTTCCCAGACACCAACGACTTCAGTTCCAGGGGATCTGACACACACACTTCTGGATGCTATGTGCACTATACTCTCATGCACATAACACACACACACATACACATATACACACATGCACACACACATGCATACACATATACACACTCGCACACACACACGCATACACACACACACTTCTGGATGCTATGTGCACTATACTCTCATGCACATAACACACACACACACACACACACACACACACGCATGCACACACTGAGTAAAAAAAAAAAAAACTCCTTTAAAATACAGTAGTTAAACTGGGCAGGAAATGAATGAGGCATGTAAACAAATTAGACACAGTGAGTGGAGAATGGGGAACTGAAGAACATCAGAAAAAAGAGCCGGAGAGACAAACTTGCGGAAAATAGGTGAGTGCAGCAAGAGACATCTAGGGGACTGTGTTGGCTGGTTTTATGTCAACTTGACGCTAGCTAGAGTCCTTTGGGAAGGGGACTCTTAATTGAAAAATGCCTCCATAAGACCAGCCTGTGGGCAAGTCTTTACTGCATGTTCTTAATTAGTGATAGATGGAGGAGGGCCCAGTTCATTGTGGGTAGTGTGGCCCCTGGGCTGGTAGTTCCAAGTTCTATAAGAAAGCAGGCTGAGTAAGCCATGAATCAGTAAACAGTGTTCCTTCGTGGCCTCTGTCTCGAGCCCTACCTCCAGGTTCCTTCCTTGAGATCCTGTCCTGACCTCCCTCAACAATGGACTCTAATCTGTGAAGTAAAATCAATCCTTTTCTGCCCCACATTGCTTTGGGCCATAGTGTTTTCTCCCAGCAACAGAAGCCCTAACTAAGACAGGCCCAGAAAAGGATGTCACATACAGGTAACTTGACTCCCAGAGGGACTTGAAAGGGATTATATATATACATATAATATTTAGAAAAATGGCCAATAATGTTTTAATATTGAAGAGATAAATCAAGGCACAAAGTCAGGAACACTCTGACCCCTAAGAAGAATGAATAAAGCAAACAAACAAAAAACCAATTCCTAACTGCATCATAAGAGACGCCTTGAAATCAAAGTACAAGTAAAAATTGTCCTGTAAATTTAAAAAGAAGACAGGCATGGTGGCACATGTTACTACCCCAGGACCTCAGAGTCACAAGGCCAATCCGGGCCATATAGCAAGATCCTGTCTCAAAATAATAGTAATGATGGTAAAATCAAGGGGAGAAACCAAATTGGCTTCCAGCGGCAAAAAAGCTAGAGTGTACAGCTAATTTCTTAGCAGAACCAGTGGGAGGCAGAACACAATGAAATGACATTTTCAGCATGCTAAATAAAAATGCCTGCCAACCCAGAACTCTATACTTTAAAAATGTATAGCTCCAAAGTGACAATACAATTAAAAATTCAGACAAGCAAAGCTGAAACTGGAGAGAATTTCTCACTCCTGCCTGACACTTCAGGCAGAAGGCATTATCTCTGGCTGTAGGTTCATGGGTGGAAAAAATTATAGCTGTCCCCAGAACTGGTAAATGTATGAGTAAATATTGAGCATTGGATAGGAAACAATGATACTAACGCCTGGAATTATTAAAGGTATAGAATCAAAATGTCTGCCAGCAAGAGCACAACACCAGGAGGAAAATAACTGGAATTTAAATGCTGTATATTCCCATATCTGGAAGATGAGTAGAAGTATTTACGTTGGGTTAGTAAGTTAAGGTTGAGTTTGTCATTTCTGTTACTTACAAAAAGAATATGCAGAGAATATAACTAACATAGAAAGTAAATGGTAAGATATCCCCCACTGAATGCAAATATATTACTGATATAGTTGATGTAAATGAACTGTATCCCTCAAGTAAGACACAGAAAACTCTTAAATGCCTGCTCATTTACCAACAGCAGGAAAGAGTCCAGAGAATGACCCGAGCTGACGAGGCTGAGACCATGTAGAATGAATGAACACATACACATTTGAGAGTGGAATGTCTGTTGAGTTTTCAGGTTTTGTTTTGTTCAGGTGCTTGTCTTCATCTGAGATGCTGGGGGCTCTGAAAGCCCTGCCTGTTGGCTTACAGGCAATTCCACTAACCTTCTGTCAGGGACCTAGTAAAGGTTTACATCATCTGCCGCCATTACATGCCACCAGGTATAGGCCGTGTATAAAAGAACTGCCCCGCCACCCCAGTTCTCTCTCTCTCTGTTCCCATGTGTTCCCAGTCTTTTTCTACCCCCTTTCAGTCTTTCTCTGCTCCCCGCACCCCTTTTCTGCCCTTAGAGATCTGCTCCTGTCTGTCTCTAGCACTTCTCCAGGGCCTGACTCTCCCTTTCCTCCTCAAATAAACCCCTTTTATATCAGGTCTGTTGCATGGCATGATTTCTCTCAGGAGGCGTGGGCCTGCCAGGTACCCACCCCCCTGCCACCATATTATATTTCATAACACTGCCCATGGTAGCCAAGCCCTCTACCATTGAACTTCTCCCCAGCCCTCTTAAAGTTTTCAAGATCGGCATGAAAACTCAGTCCCAGTGTGACGAGGGATGATCTGACTCTGACACTGACCTCGCATTCATCTTACTAAGGAACCGGAGATAGAACCCAAAGCATTCAGCCCGTGAGACTATAGGAAAGAATCTGAGCAAAGGGAAGGAGAATGCTAAATCACGTGTAGAAACATCGCCCAAATCCTTGTAAGCTCTGGAATCACAAATGTGCAGGGCAGACTCCAAGGAGCCCTGGTTTTAATGGTGATCTGAGCTGTCACCCACATCAGGTGACATAATGCTCCAACAAGGAGTCTAATCTGGTTAATCACCTCCTTAAGTAGAACAATGAAAAGCAAATCTACACAGCATATCATTCGCAATTTCTAATATGTAATTATGATCACTGCCTAAAGAAAAAGAATGAAGTCCCTAAGATGCCCAGCTGTTAGCATTACAGACAAGACTTTCAACGCACCCATTATCATTGTGCTCAATGAAATAAAGAAAAATATGCACATAACGAATGAAAAAGAAATCTCAACCCCAAATAGCAAATACAAAAAAAAAAAAAAAAAAAAAAAAAAAAAAAAAGAATAAGTGGAAATCCTCAAACCAAAAACTACAGTGTTGGAAATATTCCCTGGATGGCTACTAACAACATAGAGATAGCAGACAAAGAAAAAGACTATAAACGTGAGGTAGATAAACAGAACTATTCGATCCAGACTGAATACAAAGGACAAAAAGAGGAGTCAGAATAGCTTTGGTAATTACTTATCCCTGCTTCTGTGACTGTCAGCATACTGTGAAGACCACCTCCTTCTCCTATTGCCCTCTCTGCTCTGCCACTATTGGCTGTATCCACTCAAAGCATGAACCCTATCTCCCTTAAATTGCTTCTTTGGAGGTATTTGGTAACAATGTATCAGTCAAACTCATCGTGGTTCCGACAAATACCTGAGAAGCAAAAATGTTTAAAGGAGTACTTGTTTGGACACACGGCTTCAGGGAGTGACCAGATCCATTACTGTGGCACCAGGGTGAGGTAGAGTATTGTGGCCAGAGGAGCACGTAGCAGGGACTGCTCATCTGGTGGCTTCCAAAAACAGAGGGAAAGAAGGCAAAGAGGAGAAATTCATCTTCTCAAGACCCGCCCCCCCCCCAGTGACCCACTTCCTTCAACTAGACTCCGCCCCCTGCTTTTCACTACCACACCTTGAGTTCACCACTGGCTTAACCCACTGACTAGGTCAGAACCCTCAGGAGCCAGTCACTTTTCAAATAAGTCCCCCAAATACAAGAGCCTTTGTATGACATGTCATGCTCAAAGCATAACAGAGAGCAAATAAACTAATGAGAATATGCTCAAAATCATGACATCAGAAGAATTCAAATTAAAACAAGAATGAGCTGCTGGCACATGTCTACTAGGATGGCTAAAGTTCAAATGCTAATCGCATTGCACACTGGGAAGGCTATGAAGGTACAGAGAGTCTCACTCCCTGCTTACTGGAGAACAACATGGTACAGCCAGATTGGAAGAAGTTTGGTAGTTTCTTACAAAATTAAATATATTCATATTCTACATGGCAGCAACTGCATTCCCTGATATTTACCCAAGTGAGCTGAAACCTGATATCTACACGAAAGCCTGCACATGGGTGCTTGTAACTTTATTCACAACTGAATAATCTTAGAAGCACCCAAGGTGCCCACTCAGCCCCTGAGGGTCACATGATAATAGCCACCCAATGGACTATTGCTCACCACTAAAGAGAGTGAGTTAGGAATCATGGAGACACATAGAAGAGCCTCAGATGTATCTTACTAAGTGACAGAGGAGCATGTGGCAGAGACTGCTCACCTGGTAGCAGCCAAGAAGCAGAGAGGAAGAAGGCAAAGGGGAGAAATATATCTTCTCGGGGCCTGCCCCAGTCACCTACTTCCTTCAACTAGACTCTGCCCTTTGCTTGTGAAGTCCAATGCGAATCCCACAGTATAGATAACTGTTTAATATCCTAGAAAAGGGGAGGCCATGGAGACAGTAAAAAGAGCAGTGACTGTGGAATGGAAGGATAAACTGGTAGAATACAGGTAATGTATGAAGGGGCACAACTGTTCTCTGTGTTATTATAGTGATCAATATATTTATCAAACTATACAGATATACAACAGCAAGAGCAAGCTTTTTATACAGACTATGGATTCTGAATGACAATGATGTACTGGTATATGTGCCATTGTAACAAATGAACACTGTGTTGTGGGTGCTGTACTAGTGAGGACTTACCCAGGGAAGCTTTCCTGGTTCGATAGGACTGTGGTGGTTTGAAATACTTGCACCAGGGAGTGGCACAATTAAGAGGTGTGGTCTTGTTGGAGTAGGTGTGGCCTTGGAGGAAGTGTGTCACTATGGGGGTGGGCTTTGAGACCCTCTTCCTAGTTACATGGAAAACAGTCTTCTGGCGGCCTTCGGGTCAAGATGTAGAACTCTTGGCTTCTTCTCTAGCACTATGTCTGCCTGGACACTGCCATGGTGATAATAGACCAAACCTCTGAAACTGTAAGCCAGCCCCAATTAAATGTTGTCCCTTATAAGAGTTGCCTTGGTCATGGTGCCTCATCTCAGCAATGGAAACCCTAAGACAAGGGCTATTGGAGGTGTTCTGGGCTAAGAACTTTTTAATACAGGATGACTTAGAGAGCATCCCATCTGCTTGGTGTGGGTTTTAAGTCCTAATTCTTGCAACACAGCATTTACCCCAACACTTTAACATTCTGCTTATGGGGATTCAGAAAAAGCTAACCAGGAGGCCTTCTGGGCAAGTTCAGCTTCCTCTTATAAGCCACATCTGGATCCTCCCTGAAGCCACCAGGCAGAGAGTTATAGATAGATATTTCCAGCATGGTTTCCCAACCCTGGAGCAGAGCCAGTAGGGTGAGGGCCTCCTCAAGAGAGAGGGGGGTGGAGCTTTGTGTTCATCCTTCGGGAAATAGTCTCCCTGTCAAGGTTATCAGGGAATGTCCTGTCTGCCAAGGTTAATGACTCCATGATAATCAGAGACAAGAGGCAAGAGTGCATTTATGTCCTTAGTAAAAATGGTAAATGCTGTGACCTTCAGGACAACCCTTATGGCTGTGGGAAAGAATTCTGAAAACAGTTCAAAAATATATAATTTCTCAACTAAGCAAAATATAAGGATGCAATATAAATTATATAAAGAGCTTCAGAGACCTAAAAAAACAGAGACAGCTGCACTGTGAGCCAGCTTGTCAGAAAGATACAAATGCAGGCAAACACAAATGCAAGCAGATTCCTGAGTTCAAGGTCAGCTTGGGACAGAGCGAATTTAGGCCCAGGCATGGTCAGAATGGTAATCTCAACAGGATCTCACCCAGCTAAGTTTATAGTCTATGCTTACAAAGGCAGGCAGATCTATGAATT
The DNA here is from genome assembly GCF_008632895.1 of Mastomys coucha. Lineage (NCBI taxonomy): Eukaryota > Metazoa > Chordata > Mammalia > Rodentia > Muridae > Mastomys > Mastomys coucha. The sequence continues at coordinate 55,633,381 of NW_022196914.1, forward strand.
CATTTGCCACATTAAAAAACAAACAAACAACAACAACAACAACAACAACAAAACAAAAAAACTTGTACTTGCTGCCTTCTAAGAATCAAGGGGCTAAGAGCATGGAATGCTAATTTGTGCGATAATCAAAAGGGAACCTAGAACAAATGACTGGAGTAATATGTAAATAAAAGACTGGGCCCTGGTCTGATAGAGCTAAGCTCTCTGGATGTGCTTTTTGGAGATTTCCGGAGAGAGCTGTCTCGAAGAATACACAGGCTGTCAGCTTGTACCCCACAATTGACTTCAAGTCACTTATTTGCTGCTCTCAAACATCCCTTCTCCCAGGAAACCCTTTCCAAGCTGAGTTCGTCTTTGGCAATTTTTAATGGAAGGAGGCAATTAACCTTTTCCAATACAGATATAATTGGACAATGTGGAATCAATGAGCTTATTTTTTTAGGAGGTACCCCTGTGGTATCTACACTCCTTCTTCTGATTTTACTACATGCACCTGTGTCACACAGTCACATAATCACCAGAAATTAGTGAAATGTGACATGAAAATATAACTATGGATGAAACAAAACAGTTCAAGAGAGCAGTTAAAATTGCTTCAGATGTTTATACTGAACCAGACACTGACAATAAAGACTAACATGAGCCATAGAGCTTCACTATTGCCAAGTTCATACCTTCATTAAACATCTGGCAGTAATTTTTTTATTAATTGGACTTTATTTGTAGAGAATGCATCCATGTGGAAGTCAGAAGACAATGTATAGAAATCAGCCTTAGTTCTCTTTTTCCAACAAGTGGATCCTGGGGATCTAATTCAGATCATCAGCCTTGGTGACAGGTCCCATCACTCAGAGAGCCATCTTTCTGGCCCTGGGCCATGTTTTTGAGATACCAACTTAAGCTAATATTTGTCATAAAAAGAAATGAAAATAACGAAGGTTGATATTATACTGTTTGCCAGTGTTGACATTGATGTGTAAAACTGTCAGCTCAAAAGATCAAAAACTGCATCTCTCTTCATAAAAAACAATGCAGAGTCTTGCTATGAGAGCTGTCAGAATTCTTTAGATACTTGGCTCCATAATACCCATACTGTAGGAATACGGCCACTTAGAAGCTGTAATAAATAGCCCTGAGCCAGGCCATCATTAAAGACTAAGAGGTTTTGACAAATGCAATTCCTACTTACCACAACCTAGCCACAGTGTAGAAATGCAGGGCAATGGCCCAAGAGTCCCAGACCTACTGGTTTGGTGTTTGTTTGTTTGTTTGTTGGAATAGATAGAGTCAAACTTGAATCTTAACCAATTGTGTTTATAATGAGGAAAGAAACTGCAAGGCACCGAGACCCATGACAATTCAAAAAAAAAACCACCGAGAGTGACAACCAATGAATGACAGCCCCACAAGAACTCTGGCACCTGGGAAAATGGCTCTGGTGAGTTTGGTGGCCTCCACACTATCCCTTTCCAGCTCAGGCAAGGAAGAGAGTTCACCATGCTGCCTTGACCTCATCAGGATAGGTGAGAGTGCCTGCAGTCTACCTAAAAAACAGAGGACCTGGTAGTCCCTTTTCAAAGCAATTAAAATAACGATTCTTTTAAAGCTGGTATGTCATGGGGTAAGCCTCTCCCTGTGGGAAACATGCTCACTGGGAAATCTGGAGTGCAGAGTCATGATAGTTAAAGAGTTGGGGGAGGGGCTCAAGGGGAGGGTGGTATCAGGCTCAGCATCTCTGATCTTTCATTTCCTGTAAAATGGATGAAAGAGAATAAAGAGAAAGAGCCAGTAAAATATTAGATGTAATAAAAATCTTTCAAAAAAACCATAACTAATTAAAGCTAAAACTAAATTTTGGGTGTGAATCAAAGAAAGTTACTAGTTTTCACAGACACTCAAAAAATCTACAAATGTTCCTAGCAAATAAGCACATAAAGGTTTGCAAAGCTGATGCCATTAGAAGATGCTTGTTCTATGGCTTGAGTTTGGTTTGTCTTCCAAAGGTTCATATATTGGACATGGAGCCCACAGTGTGCCAATGTTAAGACATGGCAGAACCTTTAAGAGAAGAGTGCTAGTGGGTAGTAATTAAGTCATCCATCTTTGGGAGGGATTACTGCTGATGTGGAGTGAGGCATTAATTAAGATGGTGTGTTATTATATAAAGAGTAAGCCTGGCTCCTTCCCAGGCTCTGGCTCTCTCTCATCAAACATCCTGCCTGCCATGATGCTGTCATACAGCCAAGGAGACCCTCACCTGAGGCCAAACTTTGGATTGACCTTTATGCTTTGGCTGTGAAATGTTCCCTACAGCCTCATGGGCTCAAACACTTGGGCCACAGCCAATGGCTCTTACTTGGAAGTTCTTGCCTTTGGGGGAAGTGCAGTCTAGCTAGAGGAAATGGGTCACTGGAGGATGGGCCTTAGCTTACAGCCTGGCACTGAACAAGATCATCCTGTCAGCTGCCTGACTACCTATGCAATGTAATCAGTTCCTACTACCACGGAGCTACTATGCCTTCCCTGCCAAGATGGATGCCATCCAATTAACCCAAGCCAGAATGAGCCCTTCCTTCTTCAAATTGCTTCTTCCTGACATTAGGAATAACACAGAGAAAAGTAACTAAGACAGGGGTCATTGGAACTTGGACATTCCGTCACCAAAACAGAACCGAAGAAATAACCTTTCTTTAGCGAATACCCAGGCTGAGACATTTGGTTACAACAACAAAAAATGGATTGACCAATAAATCTTTTGAAGAACATTAATATGGCACTGCAGAAATAATAAACACAAACACAGATCCAGAAAATAGCTGCTTATGTGGAAGAAGTCTTTATAATCCAGATGACAAGAGTCTCCTGCAAATCCTTTTCTAAGGGCATCTGAGCAGTAACATGTTGGCATAAATCTCATCTTACAAGGTTAGCTTTGTGAAAGAAATATGCTTATTTAATCTTATAACAAGATGACAACATTTAACTCTATAAATGCAATTTTGCAAGAGTACTCTTCCATGTTCTATTATACTGCCCTTGTAATGGTTCTTGGAAAATACAGGTCATAGCTGGATAGGCAGCCAGGAAGCCTTCCATGGCGGAGAAGGTGGTGAGAACCACTCTGCTAGATAGATATCTCATATTAGAAACTGGAAGCCAGTTACTAGAAACAGGCTGATCATTGGAGCAACTGATCAGAGTTAAAGTAGAGGAAGTGGCAACTCTATGGATATCTTAGGGATTCCATTGCTGTGAAAAGACACCATGACCAAGGCAAGTCTTAGAAAGGAAAACATTTCACTGGTGCTGGCTTACAGTTTTAGAGGTTCAGTCCATTACCATCATAGTGGGAAGTATGACCGTATATAGCAGACATGGTGCTGGAGAAAAAGTCCAAAGTTCTACAACTTGATCTGAAGGTAGCCAGAAGGAGACTATCTCCATGCAGGCAGCCAGAAGAGACTACCTTCTGCACTGGGCAGAGCCTGAGCATAGGGGGCCTCAAAACCCACCTACATAGAGACACACTTCCTCCAGCAATGACACACCTCCTCCTATAAGGTCACACCTCCTAATAGTGTCACTTCCTATAGCCAAGCATTCAATCACATGAATCTGTGGTGGCCATATCTATTCAAACCACCACAGTGGGCAAAGGAAGAAAACAAACCCAGAACAAAAAATGATATGCACAATGAGTAGTATGCCATATTAAGACACTGGCTTCATGTTTAAGAGGAAGATGTACCAAACATGCCCAAGAAAGACTTTTTGAGGTGAATGTTTATGATAATAAATAAATACAACAATCAAACATATTATTGCCATAATATAATACATTATTGGCAGATGCTTCTCAGCAGTGTAGAGCATATATATTAAGTCTAATATGAATAGATATACCTGTGGCAAGGAAAGTAAATTTGTTAATTTTCATTCTTAAGAAGATAGAATGAGGACTGAAAAGATGGCACAGTGTTAAGAGCACCTGCTGCTCCTCCAAGGAAGATTCTGATTTAATATTTAACTATTCTATCCTTATGTAGTTATTATAATATAATGTAATGTAACATAATATATAATTATATATATATGTATACATATACATATATATATGTATATTGTGTGTGTGTGTGTGTGTGTGTGTGTGTGTGTATATAAAGTATGCCATGTGTATACAGGTACCTACAGAAACCAGAAGAGGGACTCAGACCCCTGAGATTGGTGCTGAGAACTGAACTCAGGTCCTCCGGAAGAGCAGAAAGCACTCTTAACCACTAAGCCATCTTCTCCAGCCCTATATGTAATATTTACTGTCATGTAAAGTGAGATGTCTGAGGGCTGAGCACTAAGACAGCTTCCTAGGGAACACAACAAGCAATCAATGCCCCTTACAATGATATGTGCACAGAAGACACTCAGTGTATAACCTGTCTTCTTGTGTGGGTAAATGGAAAGATGTGGGATGAGAGAGATGGTCCAGGAAGCTCTATACTCATAATCTGACAGATGTCCATCAAGAGTCCATTATGTGCTTAAAGAAGGGGCAGGTGGGATAATGACAGGCTGTGACAAACATCATGAAGGCAATAGCTTAGATAAAATAGCACACAGGAGAGGGGAGAAGCCACTTTGGGCAAGGCATTCCTGAGGTCTCAGACCTGAAGTAAACACAGCTTTGTTACCTCACATGTGGGGAGGCATCAGCAGCTCAGGGAAAGAAAGTCCTGAGATCATGGAAGAGTCAGCTTGTTGTAGGAACAGGAAAGAGACTACTGTACTATTACATCCAAGATGCTGAGAGGAGGAAGGCACAGAGAGATGGCATGCCCTGTAGACAACTTACAGATAATTTCACAATCTATGGAGCTGCGCAAATAAGTGACACAGATGACAGATGCCAGTCACTGGAGTGATCCAGAGTGAGTCATCTCATAATAGCTCTAGTCACATATTTCAAACCTAACTTTTCAAAAGAGTCATTTTATTTTCAAGTATATGTGTGTGTATGTAAATATGCATGTGTGTGTTTGTGTAAGTGTGTGGGAATAAGTGTGCATGTGTGAGTTCATGTGTGTGTGCATGTGCATATATCCATATATGTGTATGTAGGAGTGTATGTGCATGTGTGTACATATGTGAGTGGATATTCATGTGTGTGCATGTGTATATGTATGTATGTGTATGCATGAGTGTGTGCATGTATGTGTATGTCTGTGTGTGTGTCCATGTGTATATGTGTAAGTGCATGTGCATCTGTGTGCATGTGTGAGTACACATCTGTGCATGTGTAAATGTACATTTGTGTGTGCATGTATATGTACATGTGTGTGTGTATGTGTGTGTGTGTGTGTGAATAAGGGAGTGCTAGTGCCCAAGGAGGTCAGAAGAAGTTGTAGGAACTCCTGGAACTGGGGTTATAGGTAGTTGTGAGACATGTGTGTGAGTGCTAGAAACCAAACTCAGGTCCTATGAAGAGCAGCACACACTCTTATCCCTGGGCCATCTCTCCAGCCCTCCACTCATATTTTGAACTTTACTCTTTGCATGATTAATTTAGCACAAAGGATAACTAGACTATACCACTTGTTTCCATTCAGGGTATAATGATATATGCATTGATATTCTAAACAACTGTCATTTTCAAGCATCTTTTAGTGTGTTCACCGAACAGGTTAATTGCTTCAAGTGCGTTTTCTGGTTTCTTGGAGTTATATTGTCTTTGTTGGGTTATTTAATGAAGCTCAGCATTTTAGGAAACATCACCGAAGTGCTTCCACTTGCAGTATGAAGAACAGCAATCTCCACAATCCCTCACAACTTGTCAAGCCTGACTTCAGCCGTGGGTAGACCTTCACAGGTTCACAGGAGTAGGGAGAACGGCATGGCAGCTGAAGCATTGAGAACAAATCCACAACCTCTTGCATCTTTAGTAGTATTTTAGCTGAGTCACAAGATGTTTGTCTTCCCCCGACAGGCTCACCTACTGCAGAGGATGCCCTGGAAACTGAGCCCAAGGCCCACAGTACAGCCTCACCTACACCTATCTGCTGGTGGCTGGTTAAGATCTCCATCCTCACGGGCTCAATGGAATGTCTATCTGTTAAAAGCCAAAGATGAATTAATACGACCAAAGACAAATGACATTATCTTTGGAAATGAAAAATGACAGGGAAATGGCCCTGTTTTATACAGAAAGAAAAAGAAGGGATGAAGACTATCAGCATGGATAACTGATGTGAAGCCTGGCTCCATGTCACAGAGAGCGGAGCCTCATGGGAGGAGATTTACAGTGTGCTTTATCTTCTCGGTGTTACAAAATTGTTGAAGCAGGCCAACTGACTGCAAAGTTGCATCTGGTTGTCAAATCAATCTCTGTCTCTCTGTCTTCTTTCCTGTCTTTCTGTCTGTCTGTCTGTCTGTCTGTCTGTCTGTCTGTCTCCTTTCTCCTCTCTCTCTCTGGCTTGGGTATAGATTTCCCTGGGGCATTTAGGTCTACAACTACTAAAATTGGTGTTTTGA
>NW_022196914.1:55642402-55651627 GCF_008632895.1 Mastomys coucha
TGCACACCTGTGGCCTCAGACCTCACCTAAAATTAATGCTGTCTTTGATCATTAATTTGTTTCAAGCCTATTTTTCTTCCTAATGCAATGTATGTACTTGTAACGTATGGAAGCTCACTGCACTCCTTTTTATGCAACTTTTACTATTTTACAAGGGAGAGACACACTCTACTTCTGATTCTAACTTTAAACATTCTACCAACTGTCTTAACTTCCTAAAACTGAATCAAATCAAATCATAAATTCATCTAAACAGCATTAATCCATGAAAGTTCATCTTCATGTTGATCTGAAGAAAATTTGCCCAATAGGGTGGGCTGATACCCAGGAATCAATCGTAACAGACTACAGACAGAAAGGGTCTTTCTTTGCCCAGTAACACCCTGTCAGAACAATAAGGAATACAGCAATGGCAAGCATGAGAAGGCATATCAGCAGCAAGAGCAATCCTGGGACAAAGCCCCTGAGGCTGTACCTTTCCAGGACTCACCCATCACATGCACGTAAAGCAGTGGGCCATCTCCAGGAAGCTCATTTGTCTATTGTAGTTCCTCCTGTATGGTGTCTGCCAAAAGGCCATGTATTACTCACAATGTAACAACCTGGGATAGAAGTAGGTACACAGGGAAGGTTGCCTAGACAAGATAGTAGATGGCTTCTTAGAAGAGACAACTCAGTCATCAGGTGTTTAAAAGATTAGGTCTCACACAGATGGAAGCATGTGTACCTAATACTCTGAGCTATAAAACAGGGCCTGGCTAAGGGCTGCAATTCGTTAATAACAGGTCAGCAGCTGTGGTTGGACACTCTCAGGACAAGTAACTGAGGCCATGAGAAAAGGCAGAGTCAACTGGGATTACCTAGGCATTCACTCTGGAAAGAACAATCATACCATACTGCAACCATCACCTAGGTTAGCCACAATCTGGGAATTAGCAGATATTTCCACCTTCCAGAAACTTTCTAGTGAAACAGCCCATCCTATTTCTCTGGGCGTAGCCTCTGCCCTCACCTGACAGCCTGAGAACCAAGGCCAGCAGAGATCTAGACAAGGGTTCTGAGACTGTCGCCTGTGTACCTGTCACCTGGATCCAGTTCCTGTCAAAAAGCCTAGCTCACACAATCTGAGATGGGGTAAGGAGCTGACATTTCTAACAGGCTCTCAAAGACAGGTGGTGGGGCTCTAAAGGGTATAGCTCAGTGATGGAGTACCTACCTAACAGGCTCCCAGGTGGTGCTCCCAGGTGATCTTAGGAGGTCTGAGGACCACCCCTTAATATCAAGGTTCTATAACAGACTCTGCCAGTGGCACTGCCTACGCTCTCCTTCCATACTCCACCTCAATAACCTACACTAAGTCCTGGGTTTCTTACCCTCAGAATGTGAAGCAGCTGCTATGCAAATGTTCTTTCAGGACAATCTTGTGTCTGGTCGACCTTTTGGACATGATGGCCATCATTGGGAGTAGAGGACACCTTTGGGCAAGTGCAAGCAGAGACATTTCTGCTCCTCCCTTCACCTCTCCCCACTCTTGATCTTATTCCTTTTCACCAGCTCCCAGGTCATACCCAGGCAAGTGCTCCCACACATATTATTATTTCCTAAATATCACTTTTCACCTTCAAAAATATTCCTCTTCTTCTTCCTAAAGAATTAACTACCCTTGTAACATCAATCACTACCTTTTTCATCACAGAGTGGAACGTAACATGTGAAAGATGCTCACTATCACTTTCCCCTGAATGGCCCCATCACTAACTTCATAACCCTTTATCTTTAGGGAGTTCACCCCCACCAATGAATAGGAAACATATACCCAACTAGCCACCACCGACTCTCCAAAAGAAACTTATGGTCTCCTATAGCCTGCCATTTTCTCTTAATGGCATGCTACCCAGAATGACTTGTGACAAGGTATGACAAGGGCAGAGCCTGGCCATTTAAATGTAGTTGTTACACAGACTCCCTTTATTAGGGGTTTCGTCATGTTGTCCATGGCTCCATCACTTCACAGGTTCTGCTAATAGAGTCATCCCCAAGGGCTGATGTAATTCCTGGGCAAATGGTAAAGGTAAGCCTGTGATCTGCACTGGAATGTCTGGATGATATGATAAAATTGGCCAGGAGCTAGAGAGGACTCCAGAGTCAGCTTAGGTTTGGATCCCACACATAGAGGCAAGACTCAGAAGGTATGTCTCTCACTGTCTCCTTCTTCTAACACATCTGGAACATGAGCTCTGATTGGTGCCTTCTTCTAACACATCTGGAGTGTGAGCCAGTTCTAAAAGAAGCTTACAATCCTCCATGCACTTGTGTGCCCTAGGACTCTCATCAACCAGGAAGGTCAACTAAGAGTGAAATTCAAAAGTTCTAGGATTCCCATCTAAGTATTCTCATAATATCCACTTTCCTAAGAGACAAGGGCTCAGTGCTTGGGGTACCATGTGGCAGTGGGGATGAAGGTTAAGGGTAACAAAGTAGGAAATGGGACACTAAAGACAAAAAAGCAAGTGATGTTATTTAACAGCAGTGACAGTTGCCAACCCTTTGCCAAACTAGTTCTCCCACTCATGACAACCAGCCACCCTTCTGCTGATTGCTTTTGTAACCTGGTGAATAAGGACAATCACTATGTTAATTCAACACATAAACACCTACTGATCTGAAAGAAAATCTCTTCCAGGAATCTGCCCATCCTTGTGTGTGTCAGGAAACATCTAATTCGCCGGTTTGCCATCTGGACCCGAGAGCTGATGCTGTTCCACAACCCGTAGAGCACAGGTCCCTCCAGGAGAGACCTGTTCTCTCAGGAGTGCTTTAACACCCAGGCTTGGAGGTGAGATAGCCACTTTCTCTCCAATAACTGTGTGGAGCAGGGCAGCGAGGAGCACTCGGGACGCAAGAACAGTGGAGCAGCTGGGTCAGGATCCTTCCGGTCCGCCATCTGCACCTGCGAGCTGAGGCTGTTCCACAACCTGCTCGCACGGGTCCCACCAGGAGAGACCTGGTCTTCCAGGAGTGCTGACACAGGCTTAAGGATCCACAGGAGGATCCACAAGCTCCTCCAGAGACAGTGAGACCAACTAACACCAGAGATAACCACATGGCGAAAGGCAAGCACAAGAACCTTACCAACAGAAACCAAGGCTACTTGGCATCATCAGAACCCAGTTCTCCCTCCCACCACAGCAACTCCAGGAAACGTCCAATTCTAAATCTCTGACTAAACAGTTTCCTGATCACCATATAGATACCTCACCTGAACCTTCCTTCTGACTGCTCTCATGCGTTGATTTCTTGGTAAGCCTCTCCAACAGGGTAAGGAGCCATGGGAAGGTTGACTTAATTACACCCATTGTCTGGGGATTGGGTCACCATGATGACTGGTTGGACTTGTGAGACAGAAGCACAGATCAGGATCCAAGTCTGGAGTGCTGCAGGAGTGCAGGTGTCCACCACTGCCACTGGTGCAGGGGAGTAGCCACAAACTCAAAAATGAAGCAGGTCTTTGATTCATATTTTTCTTGATTTATTTATTTTTTGCAATATCATACATGAAGTCCATGCATAGTGACCCTTCTCAGCCCCATCTCCTCAAAAATCTCTCTCATATGGTCATGCCTATTCGTATTGTTTTGTGACCCACAAAGGTTACTGGAACCATGTGTGACCATGGGTTTAGGGTTATCTGTCAGAGCCTGGTGAGCTCACCAGTGTGTATGTATATACTAATGGCAGCCACTCCCTCTCACAGAAACTATCAATAATCTGTAGTACAGAGAGGTAAAGGCTAGGGCCTGTGAGCCCCAACCTAACTTGACTAATTGTCTTGTGTGGGCCCAGTGTAAGAACTACCATGGATCTGAGTTTAACAATGGCTGTACCTGTGTCTAGTCTAGAGAATGGTATTTTGTAGCCCTTCACTCCATCTTCTGGCTCTTACATGCTTCCTGCTCTCTCTTCTCCAATGTTCTCTCAGCCTTAAACGGGTGGTACACATGCCTTGCTGGGCCCACAACCTTCACCGACACTCTGTATCCTGGCAGACATGAGTTTGCACTCAGTACTTTTCACTTTAACGGGAGGCTTCTCTGAGTGACGCTGGGGGCTGCTTTAGTCTAAGGCTGTAAGCACAGGTATTGGAAGGGAGTTTGTTGCTGTTTTCTTGCTATTTTTAAGATCGTACCAACCCTCTAAGTGGGAAGCAGTGAGTGATTCACTCAAATGATCAGCAAGGAAATCTGAATGAGGGGAAATGTTCCAGGTGGGCTTAAAGGACACAGCGTGATCAGACACTGCCAACTTTCAGAATCTCATGACAAGCACACAAATTGGGACATCGGGAACAAGAGCTGTGGAGTGACTCTTGTTCTTTTTTGGTTTTGTTTTGTTTTGTTTTTCCAAAGCTCAACTCAACACCACATAATAATCCTCATTTGTCAAGTGAACTTTTCCAGAGACACAGATCCAAGGAATGTAGACGGCCCGTGCTTTATCCTGTGGACCACGTTCCTCCAAACATAAGGCATTAACAAGGGTAAGGAAGAAATACTGACAGTCCTCATTATTCAAGGCAGGTGCATCTGGTGATGTCATAAGGTCGAGGAAGAGTTCGGATGAGGGCGATGTCTTTAGTGAGCCAATTGTTTTCACAGTGACTGAGAACATGTTTTGTTAGAAGTTAAAGTAAGATATTTCTGAAACACGGAAGCTGTGAGTCAATTCCCTGAAGAGATCTTACAGAACAATACGTATATTTACACGCCGAATTGGCTGGTGGCTTATCTTTACATCAAAGTCCCTTCAAAACTGAATTAATGTCTACTGACTTCTTGCTCCTTGAGACATCATGGGAGCGTGTTGTTGCAAGCCTCTCATCATATTTTCTTCAATGATCAATATGTTAACTTTGTTTTATGCTTGCTTTTGTTTAAAGAACCCATCAAATATTGCTGATTGATCAACACTGTACTCAACGCCAAAAACACTAGAGCCTGCTCTTGCAGAGTGCTCCAGTGCTGGCATTTTCCCTGAAGGTCCATCATGGCCTTCTTGCACGTAGAAGGGAAGATAGTATTTTAGGACTGCATTCGGGCCCATTTTAGACATGATGTCAGCAACAAGGAACATAGATACAGGGGGGTAGGGAGAATGGCAGTAAATAGACTGAGAAAAAGGACAGTTATTTTTGTTAGGAGAGCTGAAATGAGAAGCCTTGGCTGGGAACGTTTGCCTGAGATGATGCAAATGTTTCTCGGTCCCACCTGTGCCCAGAAACAACTGCAAAGTACTGCTGTGTTGGTCCTGGAATATACAAATGGCCAATTACAAGCACCAGCGCTAAAAACTCACAAATGGAAGTTAGTGAGTAAATTCTCAAATAGAGAGAGTGGAAACAAAGAACAGAGGAACTACGCTGCCCTTCCAGCGCAGAGATGATGCTGCCTCCCAGCAGGGCACCCATGGATGCTAGGATCCCCCCAGAGATGATGCTGCCCCACCCAGGGCACCCATGGATGCTAGGACTCCCTAGGCCAAGCCCATCACATTTAGGACATCAGTCTTCCCTTCCTACATGGTGGCATCAAGTTGATTTGAGCTGAGTTCTTCTAAGGATGCAGGACCACAGTACTTCTTCACAATGGGGATGTCACCGAAGAGTACTTCAAATGTGAGAAATGAACAATTAAAAAATTGACTCATCTACAGAACTGTCTCAGTGGAACCCATTATTTTATACACTTCTGCTTCTAATTTTAAAAACTTTAAAAATAAGTATACAACTAGTCTTTAGGACAGTAATAACTACTTAAATTGTGACAAATATGGATAGAGTCTCCTCTTTTAATATATTCAGCTGCTACTTCTTAGCACTTAGTTCTGCTCATCCTAAACCTCCTCCTGATACGCTGAGCGGGCTCCACTCCCTAGCACTTCAAAGTAAGCTGGCTCCAGGTATACACACTTGATTCATGCCTTGAGTAATCAGTGAGTGTTCACTCACACTTAGGATTGGCGTTCTACTGTACTAGTAAAAAACTAGTGTCGGCCAAGATATGGTATAGCTGCTTTACAAACTGGTTTAATTCCTTAAAAGGTTGAATACTGGTATATACCCAGGGGAAATGAAAGCAGAAGCTTATGCTTGAATGGTTATAGAAGCATTATTCAGAATATTTAAAGTGTGGAAACATCCCACAGGTCCACCAAATGCCAAGAATACCAATGAAATGTGGTGTATGCACAGAATGGAGTGTGACTCTTCCACAAGGGGATGAGGTACAGACATGCTCCAAAACATGCTAAGTGGAAGAAGCCGAACACTCATACAACAAAGATGTCTCTCTCCTTTCCAAATTAGATGGTGACTGATAAGCTGATTTCTGAGAAACACTTTTCATTGAGCAAGGCCTTAAAAGTCTTTTACTGCATCATAGCTTTTTAAGAGAAATCTTGAACAAAATGATTTGGTCTTCTATGTTTTATTAGTACAATGGAGTAAAGCCGATAACTTGATTTTAGTGCACAAACTTTTTCCCACACAAAGAGATTTGATAGCTGAAACCTGCACATGGATTCTGAATGACAGACACTTCCCTAAGAAACACTACCAGGATGCTGAGAATGTATGTATTAGCTTACAGACAATTCCACTAGGCTCCTCCCAGGAACCTAGCAACAGTGACCTAGCAACAGCTTACCTCATCACCTGCTGCCAAGTGGGAGCCAGGCATTTAAGAGGATTGCTGGCACCTGGCTCTTTCTCTTCATTTCCTATCTTCCCCCTTTTTACTCTCTCTGTCTCCACCTGTTTCAGACCAGTCTCTTCCTCTTTCTTCTCTCAAGTTGATTCCCTTTAGGGTTTTGAATTCTCTTTTTAATTACATGTGCATATGTACATACATGTAAGCCTCCCTCCCCGACTCACTCACCAGTGCACACTTTCATTAGTTAACTAACACATCTAGCTGTTCTGGCTCCTGCTTTGGGAATATAGCTCCCACCTATCTCTGCTGGTACCTCCTTATCCCCATGGCAGGACGCCCTCCTGGATAGGGTCCCTTCTTGGTAGTTCCTCTTCTGTGGCCTTCCACCTTGTTCACTTGGTCCACTAACACCATTGGAATTGTGGGCCAGCCGTTCACACTGTCCCCTTGTCCCCTCCCTTCTGGAGCAGCTCTAAGTATCTCTCCTCACTGTCATTCTTGCGTTTAACTCATGTAGAGACTATTCCACACCTTCCATGGTGGTGTGGAACTTCTCTTCTCTTCTCTTTCTCTCCCTCTCGGCTCTCTCTGTCCCTCTCTACCTGCCCTTTCTCTGTCTCTACCCCTTTCCAGGTCCCCATTCCCAATAACCTTTCTTTATAGTAGTCCTATCTAATGGTGTAGTTGTTCAGAGGGATGTCTCAGCATGGGTCCACAGAGATGCTTCCTTTTGTTGCATTATACTGAGTTATAAGACACAACAGTATGTGCTGCTCAGACTCCTCACCCATCTCTAGGGTGTGTAAGAGAAGGCTGGGGAGCTGCTGGGTAAGAGAATAGCTGTTGAGAATAGCTAGCTTAATAGAGGCCACTGCAGCCCTTTCTCCTTTTTAGAATAGGAAACTGGTTAAGGTCTTCTGGATGAGAACCACAGAACTCCTGAGAGAGAGGATGCCATTGCTGATGGAGAGGCTGGCAGAAAGGAATTCCCAGAGCTCTGCAAGATGCCACCATGGAAGGTGTGGAATAGTCTCTACATGAGTTAAACGCAAGAATGACAGTGAGGAGAGATACTTAGAGCTGCTCCAGAAGGGAGGGGACAAGAGGACAGTGTGAACGGCTGGCCCACAATTCCAATGGTGTTAGTGGACAATGGTGTTAGTGACCAAGTGAACAAGGTGGAAGGCCACAGAAGAGGAACTACCAAGAAGGGACCCTATCCAGGAGGGCTTCCTGCCACAGGGATAATACCAGGGATAATGCCACAGGGAGATACCAGCAGAGATAGGTGGGAGCTATACTCCCAAAGCAGGAGCCAGAACAGCTAGATGTGTTAGTTAACTAATGAAAGTGTGCACTGGTGAGTGAGTTTGGGAGGGAGGCTTATATGTACATACATATACACATGTAATTAAAAAGAGAATTCAAAACCCTAAAGGGAATCAACTTTCCCCTTCCGCCTTTCTTAACCCACCTAGATCCCGAGGGACCAAAACCTTGTATCCCAGAAGTTAGAACAAGAGAAGCTCTTCCCTTGGGATTCCCAAGATGGGGACAGTCCTGAGCCGAAGGAGGCACAGAATCATTGAACTGGATGACAGTGTGCGTGTAGAAATTCTAAGAGTTTCCCAAGGACTAAGCATTAAGTCAAGTGACTACACAAAGCAGACATTGCCACTCCCAGTCCTGCTCTGAGTTCTTTGTGAGCACCTCACAAAAGTCCCACGAGGTCTTCTACAAGCTAGATGCTACCACTTCCCTGGTCCAGCACGGACCACGCTCAGCCAACTTCTTCTGCCCCAAACACACTGGGCTGTGATAAGTTCTTCTGATACTCTGTCTCTTCCTGACCATGTGACCACTGCATCTTTTATCTGCAATGTGCTTGTTCTAATTACTATTAAGACAAGGTTCTGGACTTGCTGGGCTGATGTCCTGAGCGGACCTTGGGTGCAAGCTCTGCAGCCAGTCCCACAACACCCAGAGGAAGCTCCACTCCCAGGAGCTCTGACACTCTCAGGATCAGAGGTGAGGAGGACCCAACACCAGAGTAACTGGGACCTGCGGGACTACGCACACAGGAACTCCACCAGCAGAGTGACTCGGGTTCCTTCCAGTCTCTCTGGGCTGGTGTCCTGAGGACCTTGGGTGCAAGCTCCACAGCCTGTCCCACAACACCCAGAGGAAGCTGCTGCACTCCCAGGTGCTCTAATAAGCTCAGAGTCACAGGATCCCAGAATCACAGGGTCACAGAGACTGCCTGACTCTGAGGAGTTCTGACACAACCAGGATCACAGGAAGGACTGACTCCAGTCAGATTTACCAAGGGCAGGTAGCACTAGAGATAACCAGATGGCAGGCGGCAAGCGTAAGAAAATAAATAACACAAACCAAGGTTACTTGGCACCATCAGAACCTGATTCTCCCACCATACCAAGTCCTGGACACAGCATCACATGGGAAAAGCAAGATTCAGATCTAAAATCACTTATCATGATGATGATACAGGACCTTAAGA
>NW_022196914.1:55653648-55654235 GCF_008632895.1 Mastomys coucha
ATCCAAAAATCGAGCCTACAATTCATTTCTTGGTGCAGCAGAACTATCAACTCTCAGCTTAGCTACGAAGGAAGTAAAATCTTTTGGTGATGTGAGGGTCATTGAGATACAGCCTTATTACAATGAAACACAATGTCTAAACATTGTTCTTATTTTGGGCTTGTACCACAGTAAGAGCCAAGATTTTAAACTCTACTAAATGCAAAACAAACAAAAAGACTTTATATATTTATGTTCATTTAAGAAAATACTAGCTCTCTCCACCAGCCGAGCAAGATGCCCAAAGGAAAGAAGGCGAAGGAGAAGAAGGTGGCCCTGGCCCCCGCTGTCATCAAGAAACAGGAGGCCAAGAAGGTGGTCAATCCTTTGTTTGAGGAGAGGCCCAAGACCTTCGGCATTGGGCAGGACATCCAGCCCAAAAGAGATTTAACACGCTTTGTCAAATGGCCTCGCTACATCAGGCTGCAGCCGCAAAGAGCCATCCTCTATAAGTGTCTCAAAGTATCTCCTGCCATTAAGCAGTTCACCCAGGCCCTGGACAGGCAAACAGCAACTCAGCTGCTTAAGCTTGCCAACAAGTACAGGCC
>NW_022196914.1:55654913-55662305 GCF_008632895.1 Mastomys coucha
ATGTTAACAAATTCAGATAAATTGAAATCATGTTACTTTTCTCATTATAATGCAATAAAAGTTAAAAAAAAAGACAAGGTTACTGGGATATCTGGTTATCACATATCTTAGTTCATATATTTTGAAACCTTATAAGTAGATAATTAGTATTTTGGTATTATCATGCCCTCTTTTTTATTACAAAATATATTTGTAATAAGCAATATCAGTTCTGAAATATATTGTCCTTGATACTTAATATGGCAATTTCAAGTTTCTTTGGATGAATGTTAGTATGGTATATATTTTCTGTACTTTTACCTTTACCCTGTTTGAATTTTTTAATTTAACATTTGTTTTGTTGAGAAAATACAACTGAGATTTGTCATTTTATCTTATCTGGTAATTTTCACCTCTTAATTAAGACATTTAAAGCATTTCCATTTAATGTAACTTGATATGATTGAGTTTTAAACTACCATCTTTTCACTGTACTCTACTTGGTTGTTCAGTTCTTCATTTTCTTCTTCTTAGTTTAGAAAGATGTATTTTATTATTGTTATTCATTTATTCAGTATATCCACTTTGATGGATATACTGTCACAGTCCACGCATAAATCACTAATTTTCAATCTGTCACTACTGCTCTAATACATGGGAAAAGGCCAAGGATCTACTGAGGATTCTGTAATTATTTTTTATTAAATAGAATAGCAGAGCTAAGTAAAACATAAATTAAACAAAAATTTCAAAGAAAAAAAAGGACTGTCCAACCAAATAAAGATTATTCAGAAAATTTCATGAGCTTCAGCCATGTTTACATTTTCAACCATGTAGGGATGGCTCTCCATACCGTACATGTTGGCACATTCCAAACACCTCTGCACCTTCCATCATCAGTAATGCCACCGTGTAGACACAAATATAGAAGCAGAGATGAAGAATGAGATAAAGCTGTACACACCACAGGATGCTCAAGAAGAATTATCATCTATTCTCTCTTTTTCATGAAGAAAATCTTAACATAGCCTAGTTTCTCTGGTATCTACCTTCGTTCTACATGCACAGAAGAAATGATTCTTTGCAATTGCCAATGACTGCTTAGCTTGGCTGCAACAAAAATGAATGTCAACTGCTCCACAGTGAAGCACATTAAGAGAAAAGAAAGCATCTTAGTATATGAATCACAGGAATCATTACGGAACCTTGAATGCAAAGCTGAGCCAAGTGAGAATATAACAAGAACGAAGTTGTGCTGGTAAAGTTGAGTGCCTCGTGGATTTGCCCACACACTTAAAACACAATCTGGGCACAAGGAGACCAACTGATGCAGAAGAGCAGCTCCAGGAGGGCTGTCCTTCGTAGTGTAGCAAATGTAGCCCATCTTTACTTTCATTCATTAGTTCTAGGTAGCCATCCTCTAGGGCAGTGCCTCTCAACCTTGGGCCACCAATCCCTTTGGAGAGGTTAAGCAACCTTTCACAGGGATAACCTAAAGTCATTAGAAAACACAGATATTTTCATTGTGATTCACAACAGTAGCAAAATTACAGTTATGAAATAACAGCAAAAACAATTTTATGGTTTTGGGGTCACTGCAACATGAGGAAGTGTATTAAAGGGTTGCAGTGTTGGGAAGGTTGAGAACTACTAGCTTTAGGGCAAAACTTAGTGTGAAGATATAAAAATACTTTTATTTCAATAACTAATTAAGTGGTGATAAATAGTTATTTATGTAGAAATAAAAGATACTCACAAACTTAACTAATATTTCATCTAAACCAAAGCTGTTAAATAGTGATTAACAACAAATACAAGTTAATTCTTCATTCTCAGTAAGTTGCAGGAGTTCAAGAAAAGCAAAAGAAGGTGTGTTCTCTGTAAGTCCTAGTAATGATGAACATCCATTGGTTAGCTTTGAGACAGTTTCCAAAAGCACCTCTGGAATGTTGAGAAGATTCCATGGAGGACATCAAATGGGTCCTGGCATATATGCCTTTACGAGCCCCACTGTCTTTTGTGACTAGGCTATACTGCTGTTAATATGTGTACTTTGTGTGTACATGTTCATGTATGCACATGTGTGTAGAGTACAAAGTTCAACATCAAGTGTTTTCCTCATTTGCATGCTGATGTGCGCTACCCCTTCCCCCTCCCTCTCCCTCTCCCTCTCTTTCTCTCTCTCTCTTTCAGACAAGGTTCTTTTCTTTCACTGAATTTGAAGCTCACCAATTTGGCTAGACTGACTGGTTAGCAAGCCCTAGGAATCCTCTTGTCTCTGCTCCCCATAGCTGAGATCATAGATACAGTGTCATGCCTCGTGTGTGTGTGTGTGTGTGTGTGTGTGTGTGTGTGTGTGTGTGTGTGTGTGTGTTGGGGAGTGGGGATTTTGTTTTACAAAGGTTCTGAAGGAGTGAATTTAGGTTCTTATGTTTACATGGCAAGGATACCAAGTGAGGAGCCACCTCGCCAGATCCCGCTGTATTAGTACTAAAATGTTGAGTATATAATCAATAAATACTGAACCCAAGTATGTATATTTTTGTGTATTTTTCTTGTAAGGAAAATAACATGAACATGCTCCTTTCATGAGCTGATGAGACTATAAAACCGCTTCAGGAACCATTAAGCTAATCAAACTCAAGGCTGGCCCATGCTGATCTATCTGGCCTATATCGTACTGGGCCAGTCAGTTACTTTACAGGAGAATCAGACAGGCAAACGAGAGTAAAGGTTAGAGAGCCAGGTTAGAAGCCAATAAGGAGACATCCCAATCTCTGAAGTCATTAGCTGACACTCAAGTCTAAAAACTAAGAGTGAGTTGGCTTCAGCGAGGCCCAGGAGGCATAGGGCAATTGAAGCCTGTAGTTCTTAAGAGGTAGAGTAGGGTTTGCCTTAGTAATTGGTAATAGACAACATCTAGGGCCTTCTCAGGAGGGCCAAGAAAGTAGACACACCTGCATGCATGGTTGTACATGTTTGCCTATGGTCTGTAAAGCTGATGCATCTCCCAGCATACTGTGTGAGCCCCAAGATGGTGGCCTCCAATCCTGCTGCTGTATGAGGAGAACCGAAACTCTTCATTTTATAGACTGGAAAAAGGCAGTCATACCCATCCACCATCCTGTCAAGGCAGGAAGTAAAGACCATCCTCACCCTTAGAGGTAAAACTTCATTCTCCTGTTCTAGTCAGGGGCATCCTGTGATTTCCAAGCCTTTCATTCTATCCAAGTCTACACTGCTTGGGGGTTCCCATGCCTTTCATGAGCTGGAGCTGAGGACATCAATCTAGTGACGGGAAAAGAAAACCCATAATAGAAAGATACTTATTTTCTATGAGAAAAATACCAAACTGAAATCTTATATTCTCCCTGTCACAAGAGACTCATGCAAACATTACAGAGAGACCGAACCAACAAAGTGACTTAATTAGAATATAAAGGGGGTCTATTCTACAGATTGGGTTTTTATTTTGTTGGTTTTTTAAGATACCATTTCACATAGATCAGTCTGGCCTTGAATTCAACATGTAGATGAGGCTGACCCTGAACTCCTGATCCTCCTGCCTCCTCTCCCTGAGCTCTAGAATTGCAGGCATGTGCCACTATGTCCAGATAAAGAGAAGGCCTTCTGGACTAAAAATACTGGAGGAAAAATAAATAAATTCAATAATCTAGCTGAAAGAGAATATTCATTCCTGAGAAGAAAATTACATCTACAGAAGAGACTAGCAGTTACTAGTCACCCAGCTAGTAAACAGCTTCTAATCTGCAGCCAAATGGTTACTGTGGAGTCCCCTATATCTATCACTGTAGTATGAAAGCAGCTGGAGGTAACAGATATGCAAACAGGACAGTAATATGATAAAAATGCATTTATAGAAACAGGCAGTGGGATGAATCTGGGAAAGGTTCTGAAGTCTGCGGAGTTCTGGTATAGAGGGTCAAATCAAAAATCCAGCACAACACATGAAGGGGAAAATGAAAAAGAAGAAACAGATCTAGGGGGTTAAAGACCAACCATCAATAACTCTAGAGGAGGAAAAGAACTAGATGGAGCACACATAATTGGAAGAAGAATACAAGAAAGCTTTCCTGCATTAGAATTCAACCTTTAGGCTTAGATAGGTAAATCCTGTTGAAATATATAAATTACTAGAATGAAAGATAACATTTATAAACTTACACCAAGAATGGAAAATGGGGCTGGGGGAAGTAGGGAGAGAATTAGTCTCCTACGTGTGGCTTGATCAAGTGCCACGCACACTTGCCTGATGGCAGTATTTGAGGCGAAAACTTCAAGGAAAGTCAGCCTCCTGCCTCCGCATTGTTGCCTGGCACCCCAAACTCAGAGGTGGCCCAGATATGTCTTTGTACTTGTGTGCTAGGAACTCACCAAGATATCATATTCTTACAGCTAGCAAGAGAAAATTCGGACATTGCTTTCTGACCTTCACCAATGTTTCCAACTATCCTAGTTTAATGTTTTAAGTACTAGAGAGTAATTGAAAGGTTTCTCTCACTCTAAGACATTAGCTGAAAGAGTTAGGTCGAGATTCTCCTCTGCCTGCCTCCAGCAAGAACCAAAGAATTAGCATAAGAATACCTCAACAGGGAGGGCTCTACCCCTCTTCCTCCTGCTTCATACCTAGCTATCAGACCCTGCTGACCTTGGATGTGGGGGTCGCTTGCCTACGTGACTTCAGTCTAGCACTAGGACTGGAAGAAGAAGGACTTGGACTCACATGCAGGACTAGCACTAGAACTTAGATGGGCTAGGACTCAGATTCATGTATCTCTCGCAGTCCCCCGGGCCCAGAGCACTTGGGCCCGGGGGATACAGCACCAGTTCAGAGGAGATAGCTGCTGCTTTGGACCCAGTATGTTTCAGATAGCCTCAGAGGTACCTCAACTGTTGAGCTGCCAGATTTTTCATTTCTCTTTTGCAATGATTGTAAAAGCCTCATGCCATTTTAAAAGAAATACACTCAGATTTTACACCACCCGTGTGTAGTCTGTTTGTCAAAGCCGAATCCCGTGCCCACCTGGGCAGAACCCATCGTCCCGCGGAATAAGGGACCCCGCGAGAAATCCCGGTCCGCAGCAATCAAGAGCAGCTTTGAGAGAGCTAGGAAGCAGGATGCCGAGCTCACAGTGCATGTGTGTAAGAGGTGCTGGAGATAATTTTTCTTTCATAGATGAAAACCTTCAGTAAGACAAGCTAAAGAAAGAGTGGGATTTTCTAATTTCCTAAGACGATAATAGCAGTTTAAATCAGACTTTCTCAAAAACAAACAAAGCCCCTCACCCCATCCCCACCTTTTAAAAAGGCAAGCAATGAAAAGCCACCGGTTCCCCATAAGTCACAGCTGGAGCAGAGACTCTTAAATAATAAACTCAGCCCCAAATGGAGAAAGGACCAGCTCCAGCTGGGGACAGAGAAGTCACTCTTCCCACCCCAAGCCACAATGGACAATGGACTAATAATGACCTCCAGGGAACTTAGACCTCGGTGCCAGAGGGACTCTACTTCTGTCAGCAGGAGCAAGAGGCTCCTGAGCCACCTATTGAACTCATGGGGGCACTGCCACACTGGGACTCTAACTCTTCTCACACAAGATTCCAGGGCCCTGATGCATATGGGGGATTCAGAGCACTGAGTGCCCACTGTATACAACCAGGTCCGCCTCTACCCCAGCCGAGGACTGCAGGGGTGGCAGGGCAGAGCCAGGCTCACATGGCTGAAAAGTTATCCAGGGGGATAAGGAAGGAGGGCTGCAGGGGGTGGCAAGCCAGGACCATGTGGTAGCCAAGTTCTAGGCCATGACACATACTCCATTGTCAGACTTTACTTACAAAACAGAACTTTAAAGATGAAATGGTAAAGAATTTCAGGACCATGACTGCAGAACATGAGGCCTACCTGAAGAACAGGTCTCATGCATGCCTATGGCTGCAAACATGTCCATATAACAGCAAGAAGATGATGTACATTTTAAACTACAAGTAACACAAAGAGATGAAATAAATACCAGGAGCCATCCGAAACCTCCAAGAGAAGAGAAGAGAAGAGTCAGGTAGAAAGCTGGGAGTGGAACTGAGAAACATGGCTCCCAGAAAAAGCATCCACCTCGGGGAGAACACAGGGAGAAGGTCTGATCCACAGAAGAAGCAGAAAGCACTGGCCGTCTGCAGGACTCAGGAGGGCAGTCATAGGAAGACAGCACATCTGGGAGGGCAGCGATTTGGGAAGCCCTATGCCCTGGAAGCTTGACAATGAGGCGGAGGAAAAAAGGAAGAGGGGAGGGGAAGAGGAGGAGGAAGAGGAAGACAAGGCAAAAGAACCAGCAGCAGCAAGCAATAGGAACACCACAGGAAGACCAACAGAGTCAACTAACCTGGACCCCTGGGGCTCTCAGAGACTGAACCACCAACCGAACAGCACACACAGGCTGGACCTAGGTCTCCCCACACATATGTAACAGATGTGCAGCTTGGTCTTCATGTGGGTCCCAAACAACTGGAACGGGGCTATCGAGAAAGCTGTTGCCTGTCTGTGTGATATGTTCTACTAGCTGGGCTGCCTTGTCTGGCCTCAGTGGAAGAGGGAGCACCTAGCCTTGCAGAGAGTTGAAATGCCAGGGTGGCAGAGGCCCACCAGTTCAGAGGAGAAGGGGATGGGGGATGAGGGAAGGGTTATGGAAGGGAGTGACCAGTAGGGGGGTCAGTGAGAGGAATGTAAAGTGAGTAAGTAAGAACATGTCCAGGATCAGAGGTGAGGATCAGTGGCTCAGGTTCCTTCTGGTCCCACAACACCCCGAGGGAGCTCCACTCCCTGATGCTCTAACACACCCGGGATCAGAGGTGAGGAGGACACAATAACTGTCCCAGCACCTGGAGTAATTAGGACCAGCAGGACCCAGGCACACAGGAACTCTGCCAGCCCAGTGGCTGGGGTTGCTTCTGATCTGTCTGGGCCAGCCAGTGCCCTGAGCAGACCTTGGGTGCAAACTCTGCAGTCATTCCCAAAACACCCAGAGGAAGCTCCACTCCCAGGTGCTCTAATAAGCCGAGAATCACAGGATCCCAGAATCAGGATCACAGAGACAGCTTGACTCTGAAGAGTTCTGACACAAGCAGGATCACAGGAAGGACAGGCTCCAGTCAGATTTAGTAAGGGCAGGTAGCAGTAGAGATAACCAGATGATGCGGGCAAGCGTAAGAATATAAGCAACACAAACCAAGGTTACTTGGCATTATCAGAACCCAATACTCCCACCATTGCAAGTCCTAGACACACCATCACATGGAAAAGCAAGATTCAGATCTAAAATCAATTACCATGATGATGATACAGGACTTTAAGAAAGACATAAATAAATAGCACCCTCAAAGAAATACAGGAGAACACAGG
>NW_022196914.1:55664454-55673339 GCF_008632895.1 Mastomys coucha
TGTGATTTAATTCTATTTACTTAAAATATGTTGTTAAATGTTAACAAATTCAGATAAATTGAAATCATCTAACTTTTCTCATTATAATGCAATAAAACTTAAAAAAATTTCTACAATAAAAAGTGAATAAGTAAAATAAATTAACTAATTAATTAACTTAATTAAAAAGAAAAAAGAAATGAAAGATCCTTTCAAAACAAAAGATTCACAAATAAGAAGTCATGAGGGACCTGTAGGCATTTCATTTGCTTGCCCACTATCTCCCCCTGTCCTGAGGTGCCATTCAGAAAGTAAACTGTATTCCCCTATGCCTATAGAAGCATACATGAACCAAGACACAAGCAGGCTCTCCTCTTTGACTGTACAGAACATTTGTTGATTATCTGCCAGTCCATCCAGGATAGAGGATCTTACAAGAAGAAAAGAGAAGATACAGAAGAACTCAATTAATGAGAGAACTGAGAACTTGGTTTTAAAAAAAAATACATTAATTACGAGGAGAATTCTTTTCAAGATCCGATGCTCTGACAATAAAATTAACTTTATCTTAGAAGTAGAAACTTGATTGTGGAAAAATAAAAACAAATACTGAAGGGAAAACTGAGGCAGAAGGCCCACCCATCTTTTGGAAAGGGCAAAGGGGAACCAAGAACGAATCTTTAGTGCTAGGGTGCCACTGCAGTGCCCCGAGAACAGAGGAACGTGGTCGCCCACTACACCTGGGAATCTTAGACAGTGCCAACCACTTGTTTTTCAGCACAGTTATTTTAATTTTTAATGGCTGCATCTTCCAAGTTAGACAGCATTTATTCAAATAGTCCTTTTTCCATCGGCTTTTGAGGCAGAGACAGTTCTTCTACGAGCTCCTCTGATATCTGTGACACATGAGGAATCTTACAGATTCTAAGGAATATATATTTGAAGTTCTTTCCAGGATTTCTAACATATACGATCTGGTTGCTAAGCAACTAGATGTTTTTGTATCTGAGACCCACAGTGGATAAGAAGGAAGGGATCTGAAAGGAACATATAAAATAGCTCAAGAAGAGATGCCCTGCTCAAGCTTATTCTGCATGTAGGTAATGTTCAAGCCATGAGAGTGAAGACAATATGAATAGATGAATATATACATATATATATGTATATATGTGTATATATACATATATATATGTATATGTGTATACATACATATACATACATATATATATATATATATATATATATATATATATATATATATATATATATCGTCAATGATAACTAAAGAAAGCAAGTACAGAAAAGTCCAAACTTCATTCAACCCAGCCTATTACCACAAGGTTTTATTCTTGAACTTTGGCTTCAGGATTCTAAGCCACCTGGGACTGGTGATGTCAACAAGGGAAGGGAAATGGCTCAGTCAATAAAGTCCTTGCATTGGGGCCTGAGGTTGACCACATAAAAGCCAGGCATGCCTGTGACCCCCAGTGCTAGGATCCCCATGGCTACTGATCAACTAGGACAATGAGATATTCCTTCTCAAAAAAGATAATAAGGTGAAAAGTGATTAAGGTTACCTTGGGACATTGACCTCTGACCTATACACATACACACATACACACACACACACACTCACTCATTCACACACACAGTCACACACACACACATACACTTGCCAAATAACTATGCTCATTGCAAGTTATCTTAATATCTAAGAAATTCAAATGAATAAAATAAATATATACGAAGATAATCTTCATTCTTTTTCCTGTTACTTAGAAATGGTCTTTGTGGTGGTTGGAATGAAAATGGTCCCCATAAGCTCATATCTTTGAAAGCTTGGTCCCTAGTTAGTGGAACTGTTTGGGAAGCAACTCCAACAGTGTGGCACTGTTGGAGGAGGTGTGTCACTGAGTAGGTTCAAAATCTGAGGTTCAAAATCCCACACCAGGCCCAGTCTCTCTATCTATCTCTGTCTCTGTCTTCATCTCCCTCTCTCTCTCCCTCTCCCTCTCCTTCCCTCCCTCCCTCTCTCTCTCCCTCCCCCACCCCCACTCTCTCTCTCTCTGCCTGCAACTTGTGGATCAGATGCGAGCTCTCAGCCATCATGCCTGCCAGCTGCAATACTCCTTCCCTGCCAGGATCATCACGGACTAAACCTCTGAAACAGTGAGCCAGACCCCTGTCCAATGATCTCCTCTATAAGTTGCCTTGGTGATGGTGTCTCTTCGCAGCAATAGAGCTATGACTAAGACAGCCTCGCACTCAGCAGAATGAAAATAACAATATTTTGAGTGGCTGTTGCCAATAATTTTGAAACTCGATAGTTTGGAGGCAGAAATTTAGATTCTGAAGGTGTGAAGGAAGAAAACTGCTGAGACAAAAACATGGAGAGCACATCTCACCGGGAGCTGGCCCCTCCCGAGGCTCACCTGGCGACAATGGAGAAGCCCATGCTGCAAAAGCAATCTGGTTGAAGCCGCCTCTCCTGTAGTTCACACTCAAGGTCAGAGAGCAACACACTTTGGATGGCCAGTGCTGTCTCCAGTTACTGGAGCCCGTGTGCTTGTGAGTGAGAATGCATGCTGCCTTCAGAACATCTGACATTGCCCTAGAAATGAATGCTCGTTCCTCAGCTCAGGAGATGGGCCTGTATTCCTCCGTGTGCAGATTCAATATTCTTGCTGGGTCTCCTTGCTTGTGTCTATTTAGAGGGAAAAGTCGATTCTATAACATAAATGCCATTTGCTTCTGACAACCTAGTATTTTGTTTCACAACAGGATATGAGTCCAAAGGATGTGGACTAAGTTTAGGAAAAAAGAGACATCCATGAACTGGATGAACTGGAGAAGGCTTGCTTCGATTGTTTCTGAGGTGGTAGTGGGAAACTCGGTGGTGAGCTGAGCAGAAGCACTCTCCCTTTCCAAAGTACCCATGAGTGGCCATTGCAAATCTCATATTCATGGCCAGTCTCTACCCACAGGAGGGGAAAACAGCTCTATCTAGACCCATCTAAGAAATGAGTATAGCCCAACTCCTTCCTACTTTCTCAAAGCAGGGGATAGCAGGGCTGCCTCTGTGGGACGTATGCTTGTCTGGCACGCATGAAGCCATGGATTTAATTCTCAGCACCATTTTTTTTATGCAAGGAGTAGTATATGCCTGTAATCCTGGCACTTGGGAGACGGAGGCAGGAGGATCTGAAGTTCAAAGTCATTCTTGGTTACATAGCAAGTTTGAAGTCAATCTAGGATAACTGAGCTTTATTTCAAACCCCACCACCACCACCAAAAACAAACACTGCAAACAAACAAACAAACAAACAACCCACCACACACCCAGAAAGAAAAAAATACAGATTAAAAAAAAAGGAGAAATGGCAGAAAATTATATCACAATAGCATCTTCCTGAAGAAAGACAATAACAAGGAGAAACCAACAAGGTGTCCATTATTGTCATGATGGAAGACTGTAGTCATCTGACACACAAGCTGTCTTGCCCAAGAATGATCTAGATAGATTTTTTAATTTATCCATCCTTTCACATATGTACATAGTATATAATGTATGTTGATCCTACTCGCCCCTCACTCCCTCTTTCTACTTCTCCAGCCACCCCACTCCCACCATCCCTCAACTTAACATCCCCTAAGTTGAGGGATGTTAAGTCTCTAAGCTCAGTTATTATTACTTTGAGTCTCTATGCCTGTAGGGTCATCCACTAGAGCAGGCAGGAATATAACAGGGGTACCCTGAAAACCCTGACTTTACCTTTAATAGGACAATCAATTTCAGACAACCTGCTAAAAGTTCTGCGGGTAAAAATACAGAAAGAAATTACAAGGCCAAATTCTGAACTGGATGTGCACACTAAGCAACCAGAAGTTATTTGCTAATTGTGAAGAAAAAAACTGTGAAGCTGAGCATATTTAACAGCATCAAAGGGAACAGGTACTGGGGTATCCAGGGATGGAGAATTCAGTGAAGCACAAATTCATCTCCACTATAACTCAAAGAAAGAGGGCGCCTACGATAAGCCTGTTTCCAGCAACTCATTACACAGGGAACTGAACTCAGGCCTTGACCATGACAAGGCCAGGCATCTTGGCAAGAAGCAAGAGGCAGCCTCTGTGAAGGATAGCCAGGCATGGGAATGTGTAACATCAGCAGGCAGGAACAAGGGGGACTGCGCTCCAACACTGCACAGCCAGAGGCTGCAGCACAACTCTGCCTCCCACAGTTCAAAGCCCAAAACTTCAGCGGGAAATTAAAACCTGAGAAAAGGTTTTGGGTAGACCTGAAGACATCCAACCAGAAATTTTTAATATTTAAAATGAGTAATCAGTGGAGATATTGAAAAGTTGGAAAACCACAACTGAGCAGAGAACTAGGAAGCCATGGGTGACCTGGAGAAGGAGTAGACACAATGGAGCACACCTATTAGTAATCTTAGCACTTCAGAGACTGAGGCAAAAGAACCAAAAGTTTGAGGCCAGCCTGGGTAACACAAAAATACTGTGGTTTTGTTTGGTTTTAAATTAGAACTATATGTCATAGATATTAATGGGTGGGAAATCCTTGGTGGAGTCAAAGGAAAGGCTGACTTGAATGTACGTAAGTGTGGTAGTTTGTATATGCTCAGCCCAGGGAGTAGCACTATTAGATGGGGTGGCCCTGTTGGAGTGGGTATGGCCTTGTTGGAGTAGGTGTATCACTGTGGGATGTGGGCTTTAAGATCCTCATCCTAGCTGCCTGTGATCCAGTATTCTGCTAGCAGCCTTCAGATGAAGATGTAGAACTCTCAGCTCCTCCTGCACCATGCCTGCCTGGACACTGCCATGTTCCTGCCTTGATGATAATGGACTGAACCTCTGAACCTGTAAACCAGCCCCAATTAAATGTTGTTCTTTATAAGACTTGCCATGGTCATGGTGTTCATTCATAGCAGTAAAACCCTAACTAAGACAATGGGGTTGAGAAAGAACTGGCAATATGGAGCAGAAGTATCTTGTGAGGAGGCCTTGGCCAAGAATAATTCAGATACCAAAGAAGACATCAATTCCGTGGGTTCAGGAGGAAACCCAATCCTAAACAGCATGAATAGAAGAAGTCCACACTTACACACATTGCCATGAAATGGCAGAAATCAAAGACAAAAAAGAATGCTAAAAGCAGCCTCAGGGGTGGGGGTGGGGGTGGGAGGAGTCAGATGATCTCCAGGGGGTCCTCATTAGAGGGGCCATTTCTTAGAGTCAGCATGCTTAGTTGCTTATACATGAAGATTCCAAGGCACAGAAAGGTTAAGCACTCCCCAGGGTCACACAGCTGCCAAGAGTCTGGG
This sequence comes from Mastomys coucha, assembly GCF_008632895.1. Lineage (NCBI taxonomy): Eukaryota > Metazoa > Chordata > Mammalia > Rodentia > Muridae > Mastomys > Mastomys coucha. Next base: position 55,669,776 of record NW_022196914.1, read on the forward strand.
ATTGAAAACCTGGGCACCTGACCCCACAGGCCATGCCCTTAGCACTGTGGTTAAATGGCCTCCCTCAACCACCATCAGTGCAGAATCCTGCTGTCACAGATGTTCATTTACTATGAGCACCTGTGTCACATGCTTTTAAAGTTTGATCCAGAAAGAATATCGTTCAGCCTGGCTGCACCTCCACAACCACACTAGGTCTCCCTGGCTTCCTGCTCCTGAACTTCGGCAGAGGTTGCATCTTGTTCTCTGCACTTCTCAGAAAACCTGGGTTCACCCACGACCCATGCTGGAAAGTGATCACAAATCATCCTCAGCTAGAGACAGACTGAGGCCTCTCCATCTTGACTGTGGACTCTGGAGGGACTTGCCATCACTGGGCAATAAAGAAGGGATGAGCATTCTCCCATGAGGAAGGCCTCTTCCACTGCAAAACTGGGGGATGAGCTAATTAACAGTGGCAGTATCCTAGACCCTCAACAGGAGTTGTTTACGTAAGTAAAGATAAGTCTTTTTACTCAGAAGCATGACACTTAGGGAAAGAAATGTCCCTGTCCCAGGCCCTTTGTGCTTATACAGCTGAGAGGGAGGAGTCTCCCCCTTCAGAAAAGAAGGAAGTGACTGGACTCCATGGACAGAAAGAACAAGGATTTCATAATTACATGACCTTGTTATGACCTTAAACTTCAAAACAGAGAGGCCTTGTGCATTTGACAACTCTGTTCCTTACTATGTAATTCTGACCTCATTGATAAGACTGAGCCATCTGCAGTGGCTGGCACAGAGCCTGACAGAGGGGGCACCTGTACCCAGTTGGACAAGAAGCCAACCGTGCATGGCTGCATGTGCTCTTGGAAGGGGCTGGTATTTACTGCTTTTCTTTTAAAACAAGAGAGAGCCAAGAAAAGGAGCAATGTTGTCTTAGCCCTGTATGTGCTGCTGTGACAGAGTCCCGGAGGCTGGGTAATGGAGAAAGAACAGACGCGTTCTTACAGCTCTGGAGGCGGCAGAGCCCAAGCACTAGGGTACAGGTTCATCTCATTGCAGAAAGTGGAAGGGTGAGACATGTGGACCAAAGATGGACTGTCCTTTTTTATATGGACACCGGTCTCAGGAGGCAAAGTCCTTATGACAGCCTGTGTTCTCAACCTGTGGGTCATGACCTCTTAAGGGGCTGACTGACCCTTTCACAGGATATCAGATATCCTGCATATCAGATATTTATATTATGATTCATAACAGTAGCAAAATCGCAGTTATAAAATAGAAACAGAAATAATTTTATGGTTGGGGGGTCACAACAATTTGAGGACCTGTATTAAGGGGTCTCAGCATTAGGGAGGTTGAGAACCACTGTTCTAGAGCCTGACTACCTCTTAAAGATCTCCTTCTCAGGAACTGCCATGTGAGTTTGGAGGGGGCCAACAGTCACCTGGAGCGCACACCATTGTGTAATGTGTTTGGGGGATGTGTTCAGAGAACCTCCCCGCAGGAGGCACTCAGGCACACAACATGGGGGTAGCTGAGCATCAACTTATGATTGTTTTTGTTTTCAAAAACCTCCCTGATTTCTGAAGGCTCTGACAAAAGCATGCAGGCGCTTCAGCCAAATGGCTTCTTTTGTGCTGGAATGCTAGCCCGAGAATCTTCGCTCCTCTAATGTCTCATCAGTGGAAAAATGAAGTACTTCTAAAGTGGCACGCTTCAGGAGAACAGGAGCAAATGGCCTTGACAGCTGATAAGCCAGGGTGCCACTAACGCTTCCCCCAGCCCTCCCTCTGCTGAGAAACTGCAGCAAATGTGGCATCTGCATCCCACACGTTCCTGAGACAACCATTTCCACCAAGAATGCTGTCAGGTAAATTAAGGACAAAGACAAAGCCTTCCTTCCAAATTCCCCAATTTCTCCTTGGGTGACAAGGCTTCACTCTTTTCCTTCATTTATTTATGTGCTGCCACTTGGTAGATAGAGCCATTGAAGGTCAGAGAGTCTGAGCTATGGTCCTGCATCTGCATAGCCTAGTCCAAAAGGCAAGCACCTGGGCTGGAGCTCATTGTCATTAACAAGCTCTGAGACAACTCATTGAACCCCTCTGAGCTGGAATCTCCTTCCACTGCCAATAGCACAGCACTTCTATGAAGATTAGCCCAGCACTCATGGCGTGCCATTCAAGCCAGACAATAGCTCCACACACCCTTCCCTATCGTTGGACTGGAGATTGTTATACTTGCTACTGATTTCCTAGGCTCAGATCTTTGTCTCTCCTCCCTGGCCTGGATTCATCTTTTTTTTTAATAGATGTTTTTTCATACAATATATTCTGGTTATGGTTTCCTCACCCCCAACTCCCCCCAGATCTTCCTTGAGTACCCAAATCTACACCCTTCCTCCATCCTTCCTTCCTTCCTTCCTTCCTTCCTTCCTTCCTTCCTTTCTCTCATGGTGGTGGTGGTAGTAGTAGTAAAATAAGATAAAATAAAATAAAAACCCTATTTTGGCCAAAACAAACAGAAGAAAAGAGAGGCAAAGAAAAAGCACAAGAAACATGGGGACATGCCCACTTCTTCTAGGGCCCCATCTGGTGCAGATCTGCATGGGGCTGTGCATACTGCCTCAGTCTCTGGGTCAGTTATGCTGGTTTAGAGGTTCTCGTTATCTTGGTGCACTCCATCCCTCTGGCTCTTAGACTCTTTTAACCTCCTCTTCTACAGAGTTCTCTGAACCCTGAGGGGAAGACTATGATGGGGTCATTCAGTTTAGGGCTATTTCTCATTCTCTGCACATTAAGCTGGACTCATCTTTAGAAATGCTTCTATAGAAGTGTCCAAGTCAGGTATGGTGGCACATGCCTTCAATTCCAGCACTTGGGAGGCAGAAGCAGGTGGGTCTACAGAGTTGAAGGCCAGCTTGGTCTACAGAGTGAGTTCTAGAAAAGACAGGGCTACAAAGAGAAACCCAGTCTCAAACAAAACAAAACAAAACAAAACAAAACCAGACATGATGTAGGTGTCCAGAGCTGCAGTCTTGCCCTGCCACTGAGGACCTAGTAATTCTGGCTTTCTGTTTGGAGTTAAGTCTAAGCTGGGGTGCCTGCAGTTTACATCAGTCTGACTCTGTTGTGAATAGTGTCTAGGTTACTATCCCATTCAAATATGGATGCCCTCTGTTCTCGCTGTCCAGCACCTTTCCTGGCACAAGGGTAGAGAATGATGTAGGAGGGGTCTCCCCAGCCCCTGTCTACACACTACTGCCTGCTTGAAAACTCAACCAAACATAATTAAGAAGACAATGAAGTAAGGTTGCATGTGGAACACAGCATTTCATGGCCCCTGGGAAACAATTTGGCAATATCTTAAGAAGCTACCATTAAAACCTGATTCTACTGGTGTGATTCTACTTGAGAGAAAGAATAAAAACAGGAGCCCCACAAACTACATATGCAAATATTCATATTGGCATTCTTTATAAAAGCAACAGGTTAGAGCAAAGACAAATGTCCATCGGCTGCTGAACATATAAATCAAATGATATATATACATACAACAGAATACTATTTGGCAAAAAAA
>NW_022196914.1:55673686-55677142 GCF_008632895.1 Mastomys coucha
AGAAGAAGAAGAAGAAGAAGAAGAAGAAGAAGAAGAAGAAGAAGAAGAAGAAGAAGAAGAAGTCAGACCTTTCAGACATGGTACACCTCAGATGCACACTGAAATCACTGGGCTAAGTGAAAGAGTCCAGATGAGACTACACATGTGCTTCCATATGTAGCAAATGCCTAGTTCAACTCACGTGGTTCTAGGGGTGGAGGAGTGTAACTGTAGTCAGATACCAGGGTACTTTTAAGACTAACAAAATTTTTCTAGGTTTTCATCTGTGCCCTGGAGTTGATCATGTGCCAAGATCTCCATACCCAAATCCCGCTGGGAGAGAGCTGGTCTCCCAGGAATGCTGACATACCTGAGAGCACAAATAAAACCAATACTTCTGAGCCCTCAGGACCCAGAAACCAAGGAGCAGCCTGGGACAGGATTCTTCCGGATTCCATCTATGCAGGGAACTGATCCCGTGCTACAGCTCTCCATACCCAAATCCCACTGGGAGAGAGCTGGACTCCCAAGAGTGCAGACACACCTGAGAGCACAGGTGAGACCATGACTTCTGCTCAAATTCCTGGCCCAAGAGGGACCCACCCAGAGCCATCAGGGCACAGGAACCAAGGAACAGCCAGGGACAGGATCCTTCTGATTTCTGTCTGCACCCTGGAGCTGACTCTGTGTCACAGCTCTCCAAATTCTGCCCGGAGATTGCTGACCTTCCAGAGTGCTGACAGATAGGCTTATGGGGGGACAAGTCAGTCAGAGACAGCAAGACCAGATGACCACAGATAACCAGATGGCTAGAAGCAAGTGCAAGAATATAAGCAGCAGACACCAAGACTACTCAGCATCATCAGAACCCAGTTCTCCCACCACAGCAAGCCCTGGATAACCCAACATACCAGAAAAGCAAGACTCTTTTTTAAAGTCACATTTCATGATAATGATAGAGGACTTTAAGAAGGGCATAAATAACTCCCTTAAAGAAAAACAGTAAAACACAATCAGGTAGAAGCCCTTAAAGAGGAAACATAAAAATCCCTTAAAGAATTACAGAAAAACATAATCAAACAGGTGAAGGAAATGAACAAAACCATCCAGAATCTAAAAATGGAAATAGAAACAATAAAGAAATCAGAAAGAGAGACAACCCTGGAGATAGAAAACCTAGGAAAGAAATCAGGAGTCATAGATGCAAGCATCGCCAACAGAATACAAGAGATAGAAGAAAGAATCTCAGGGGCAGAAGACACCTTAGAAAACATTGACACAACAGTCAAAAAGTAAAGGTAAAATGCAAAAAGCTCCTAACCCAAAACATCCAGGAAATCCAGGACACAGTGAGAAGACCAAATCTAAGGATAATAGGTATAGAAGAAAGTAAAGATTCTCATCTTAAAAGGCCAGTAAATATCTTCAGCAAAATTATAGAAGAAACCTTCCCTAAAAGAAAGAGATGCCCATAAACATACAGGAAGCTTACAGAACTCCAAATAGATTGGACCAGAAAAGAAATTCATCCTGTCATATAATAATAAAAACACCAAATGCACTAAACAAAGAAAGAATTTTAAAAGCAGTAAAGGAAAAAGGTCAAGTAACATATAAAGGCAGGCCTATCAGAATTACACCAGACTTCTCACCAGAGACTATGAGAGCTAGAAGATCCTGGGCAGATGTCATACAGACCCTACAAGAACACAAGTGCCAGCCCAGGCTACTATACCCAGCAAAACTCTCAATTACCATAGATGGAGAAAACAAGATATTTCATGACAAAACAAAATTTACACAATATCTTTCCACAGATCCAACCCTATAAAGAATAATATGGAAAACTCCAACACAAGGAGGGAAACTACACCCTAAAAAAAGCAAGAAAGTAATCTTCCAACAAACCCAAAAGAAGATAGCCACACAAACATAATTCCATTTCTAACAACAAAAATAAAAGGAAGCATCACTATTCCTTAATATCTCTTAACATCAATGGACTTAATTCCCAATAAAAAAAGACATAGACTAACAAACTGGATACATAAACAGGACCCAGCATTTTGCTGCATATCAATTCATATCATCCAATAGATACAAAGAATTCAAGAAGTTAGACTCCAGAGAACCAAATAACCCTATCAAAAAATGGGGAACAGAGCTAAACAAAGAATTCTCAACTGAGGAAACTCCAATGGCCAAGAAGCACCTGAAGAAATGTTCAACATCCTTAGTCATTAGGAAAATGCAAATCAAAATGACCTTGAGATTCCACTTCACACCAGTCAGAATCGATAAGATCAAAAACTCTGGTAACAACAGATACTGGCAAGGATGTGGAGAAAGAGGAACACTCCTCCATTGCTAGTGGGATTGCAAGCTGGTACAACCATTCTGGAAATCAGTCTGGTGGTTCCTTAGAAAATTAGACATAGTACTAACTGAGGACCCAGCTATACTACTCCTGGGCATATACCCAGAAGATGCTCCAACATATAATAAGGACACATCATCCACTATGTTCATAGCAGCCATATTTATAATAGCCAGAAGCTGGAAAGAACCCAGATGTCCCTCAACAGAGGAATGGATACAGAAAATGTGGTACATTTACACAATGGAGTACTACTCAGCTATTAAAAACAGCTTCGTGAAATTTGCAGGCAAATGGATGGATCTAGAAAATATCATCCTGAGTGAGGTAACTCAGTCACAAAAGAACACACATGGTATGTACTCATTGATAAGTAATATTAGGCAAAGAGTGTGGAATACCCCATGATACAACTCACACACCACATGAAGCTCAAGAGGAAGGAAGACCAAAGAATGAATGCTTCAGTTCTACTTAGAATGGGAAACAATATAATCAAGGGAAGTAGAAGGTGGGAGGAACTTGGGAGGAAGAGGTAGGGGGAAGAGGAATAGAATCAGGTATGGGAGGAGATGGAGGAGACATACAGCGAGGGTCAGGAAATTGAACCCAGGTGTATAGCAATGGGGGATGGGGAACTGGGGGTAGAAAGCATAAGTCCCAGATGTCAGGAAAGCAAGAGCTTCCCAGGACCCCACAGGGATGACATTAGCCGAAATATCCCACAAAGGGGAGGGAGAACCTGTCAAGACCATATATCCAGAGGTTAGACATGGCCCTCCAGTTGAGGGATGAGGCCACCCACCCATCTCCAAAATTTTAACCCAGAATTGCTTCTGTCCAAAGAAGACCAGAGACTAGAGGAAAGGCCATCCAGAGACTGCCCCATCTGGGGATCCATCCCACATGCAGACACCAAACCCAGACACTATTGCTCGTGCTAAGAAGTGCTTACTGACAAGAACCTGATAACAGCTGGCTCTGCCAGATCCTGACCAATAGAGATGCGGATGCTTGCAGCCAACCATCAGACTGAGCACAAGGACCCCAATGGAGGAGATAGGGGAAGGACAGAAGGAGCTGAAGCGGCCTTATTTGGT
>NW_022196914.1:55677791-55701603 GCF_008632895.1 Mastomys coucha
ACACACACACACACACACACACACACACACACACACACACACACAGCTTCTTCGGAAAGATCCAGGCCAAGGTTAAACATGTCCCTCCTTGGAGCTCTTGGTCCCTGTCATAACCCAGGGTGGGTCTCTGCAGAATGCTGTTTACCCAGGAGGCCTGTAAAGTATGTTTGTTTATTGCTGCTACTGGCTTGTTATCCCCCAGAACACAGTGTTTTGTAGGGATCCTTGAGTTCAGCCCGGGGAACACAGGCAGCGCTTGGATGCATCCAAACCTAGTACTTTGCTTCCTACACCAGGCCCTTTCAGCAAGCTCTCCGGTGACAGCCTAGGACAGAAATTAAAATGAAGCCTTTTTATTTTTTTGTCTTAGTCGTTCAAGTGAGTTTTTCAGAAGGGCAATTTAAATTTTAATTAAAACCCAGGGCTCGCAGGAGGTCCTGAAGACGGGATTCTACTCATGCAGAAAGGAAACCAGTCTAACCTGCAGTGTGGCCCAGTGTAACGCTCCCTTGTCATTGGTCAGATAACCCCAGGCTAACATCTTCTCCATCACTGGGGGCCTAGGTATTCATTCCACTAAAATATTCAATATAAAGTGTTATTCACACACTAATTATCCAAAAGCATTCAAATTTAAATGAAGTGAATCCACAGTTATTCAGCACCCATTTATGTGGTAGATGCTGAAGAGGGAATGAAGAGAGACACATAGCTCTCACCTCCAAGAACCCTGCTCATTTGCATTTGCACAAAATCAAATTATTTTTCCTTTCAAACATGGGTTTCCAAATATAAAGGGCTAAAAGGTTTCGGGAGCTTTTCAAATAATGCACAGTTATAAAGAAACAGCAGTTTACTAAGTAAGTGATGTTTACAAAACTTCCTTGGAAGGGATGAGATTGTTATTGGGAGCAGTAAACACACTGGAGGGTTTATTTATTGCCAACGTGAAAGATGAAGAAGAGAGACACTGGTCATTAGCAGAGGAGACAGAGGTCACTTGGATTCATTTTTTCCAGCTATTCTCTAAAACAGGCGCTGGAGGGGCAGCCGGGACGACATACATTCTGGACTTGTGCACATACACATACATCATTGTTTACCCTTTCTCTATACTTAGAATGGCTCCCTATTACACGCAGATAGCTATTCAAACACACATTCAGTACAGAAACAGTATAGTGCAATGTGTACTGACTGCTCTTGAGTCTTGAGAATGAATCCCACTTGATGCTTAATATGAGCCAAAATATTAAGAGGAGAGTGAATCCAAGTTATCTATTTCAGCAAGTTAAAAGAATATTTACTAGAACTGTTGCAGGGAGAAAATAAGGCCAAATTCCTTCCCTCATGACACCATGCCCATCATATGAGGACATCCATTAATGCTGACCTAGTAGCCTTGGGGACTCAGCAGCCCTGCCTCATGAGTGCAGTGATGACTGTCCTGTTTCACCCATGAAGGGAGGTTAGAGAGGCTCTATAGCTTGACCTAGGTCACATAGTCACTAAATGACAAGGCCAAAATAGATGGGTCCAAATCTGTGTGAATGCCAAGGCCAGCCCTCAGCCCCGGCTCCTGTCCCTCTCATAGGATGAGTGCTTGGAGTAAAGTTCACCTTAACCTGGAGAACTGCTTGGAAGAAATGGCAGTGCTGTTACACTGAGGGGCTGGAGGCCACAAGTGTCTGGCCAAATTGCACTGCAAATTGTTTAAAATCCCCAAGTCATCACTTTACGAAAGAGCAATAGATACTGAGATGCTTTTGGAGGAGATGCCAGCAAGAACCCAGTCACCGCCTCAGTACCACCACAAACAGCAACACACACCTGTGCTTCAGATCATTTCTGAACTTGCCCAGCGTCAGATTCATAGATGTTATCCACGGTGAATGGGCCTCCTATAACACAGTCCTGGTCAAGGGAAATAAGCGTTCTCTACCCTATCTCTGTAGCAAGAAGTACAGAACAACCAATCTAGGAAGCATAGAGCAGCCACTCAGAACCGCAGGAACACAATCAGTGGGTAGACTTGGAATTCGTCTAGAATACAAAGTTTCATCAAAGTGGCATTGACCCTTCTACCTCCCCTTTCCCCTATTTTTCAGTGCCTGCTTAGTATAGCCTGAAAAGTCTATGCTCTCAGTAAAGATTCCAACCAGTTTTTTTAAGTTTGGCTCAGGGAATAAGAAAGGAGCCTCTTTGGGGGAAGAACAACTCCCATTTGTTCTTTTGCTCCAATGCCTTCTACTCTAGGTCCTCCTCTAGCCCGTGGAGGCCTCAGCAGAAAGCCACAGAAAACTATAATGTCAGTACATAACCAGAACTTCTCTCATTTACAAGAAGGTACATCCTGGTGCTTTCTTTTTCTTTCTGTGTCCTTGCACTTCTTGGCCCTAAATGTGACCATAGTCACGTGTACAGAAGAACCAGGAATAGGAAGTCCCATATTTCTTGCCATGGGACCCAAAATGGTAGTTCCAGGGAGCGAGGAAATACAAGAGATTATGAGAGAGTTTGGGAAAGCAAAGGCATGAGTTGTTTATGTGCTTCTGGGCTCCCCTCCAAGTTACACTTATGAGTCTCATGCTGGGCAGTAAACTACAGACTTTCAGAATTAAACCATAGAATAGATCACTTCCCGGGTCACAGCCAGGCCACTGAGCAGCACATATACTAGACAATTACAATGATTACCCTAGACTTGGAAAATGAAAGTATTGATAGGATGCCCATCCAGAAGGAGAAGTGGAGTTTGTGACCTGAACTCAACATGCCAAAATATCAAGACTCACCATGAGATTTGATTAAGATGCAAACACTAGTAACATAATGAAGTCCAAAATTGCTGAACCTGAGAACCAAGAAAAACACATCTTTCTTGGGAAGGCAGTCGATACTATGATGGTAAATTTTGTGTGTCGTGGGCTAAGAAGTGACTACGAAGCTTGTAAAATGGTTTTTGTGTGTTTTTTGGGGGGAAGGTTTTCTTTTGGTATTTCTGGAAGACATTTTCATGTGGGTGGGGTAAGCTAAATAAAGGAGATCTACCCTCACTAATGTGTGTCCATATCTGTCCCTTAACTGAGGTTCTAAACAGAAATGACAGAGGATGGATTTACTGTCTCCTCTTGATCTAGCATGTCTACTTTCTCCTCCCTGAGTATTCCTGGCTCTTGGCCTTCATACTCAGACTGAGATTTACATCACTACGATCTCTGGCTCAAAGGCCTTGGGCTTGGCCTAGAACTGAGGCTCCAGCCTGAGGACAGCAGCTCATGAATTCTTAGTCTCAATACTTACACAACACATTCCTTCATAAGAAGTCTGTTCCATTGGTTATGTTTGTCTGAAGATCTCTGACTAACCCAGATCCTAAAAGAAAAATGCTAGAATTATCTGACAAAGACATTGAAGTAACTATTACAAAAGTTTCCATTGAGTAAGGGTTGGCATTTGAAATAAATGGAAAAATACAAAGTCTAAGCACAAAAAATAGAGTATATAAAGAAAACCAAGTGAACTGTGTTAGTTAGGGTTTCACTGCTCTGAAGAGATACTATGACCATGGCAACGCTTATAAAAAGAAACATCTCATTAGGGCTTGCTTACAGCTTAGACCATTATCATCATGGAGTGAAGCATGGAAGCCTGCAGGCAGACATGGTGCTGGAGAAGGAGATGAAAGTTCTACATCCAGATCCCCAGGCAACCAGAACATACACACAGTGGGTGTGACTTAAACAGCTGAGACCTCAAAGCCCATCCTCAAGTGATACACTTCCTCCAACAAAGCCACACCTCCTCCAACAAAGCCACACCTCCTCCAACAAAGCCACACCTCCTCCAACAAAGCCACACCTCCTCCAACAAAGCCACACCTCCTCCAACAAAGCCATACCTCCTAATAGTGACATTCCCTATGTAGGCCCATATGGGCCATTTTTTTTTCAAACCACCACATGGATATTTTAGGTCTACAGCATAGAATAAGTGGAAAGAAAGATTCAAGGTTAAAATGGAGATGAAAGTATCAGTGAGCTTGAAGATGCATCTATTCCATCTGAGCAACAGAGAGAAAAGACCAAATAAGAATGAACAGACACTTGGGGACTGTGGAACACAACAAAAGGTTCAGTATTTTGCCATGGGAATTCCAGAGAAGAAACTTGTGTGCATTTGAAGGAGTGATGCTGAAAGCTCTCCAGCTAGGATCAAAATCACAACCAGACATATTCAAGAAGCTACAAACTCCAGACTGCATGAGGTCAAGGAAGTCTATGTTCAAAAGCATTACAACCAAATCAATAAAAACCAAAGGCACGGGAACTTCCCTACAAACAGCCAGGAAAACAGTGTATTGCCACAGGTGGGCAACATGTGAACGACCGAGGGACCACAGATCACAGGAGTGGTCATGATCAAAGTGCTGGGAAAGCAGGCTTGCCAACCCAGATGCCTTTATTTACTAAAGAATATCCATAAGGAATAAAAGCAAAATAAAGGCATTATCCAATGAGGGAAAAGTGAAAGACTCGGTTGTCAACAGACCTGCTCTAAAAGAATTCTAAAGGAAGTCCTTCAGAGTGATGTAAATGACATGAGAGAGAACTCTGGAAGATGAGGAATGAAGAGAGAATAGAAATCACAAATACATAGGCAATTACAATGAATGATTCTTAGGAGTTCTTTGGGGCATGTTTCACTGTTGAAAGAAAACTTTATAACATTGTTTGGTGGTGTTTTCAATGAAAATAGATCTAGCATATAAGCAAATTATTACAGAAAGTGACAGAGAGAGAACCTATGGATTCTTCATACCATTTGAAGTAGCAGAACATTGTTTTTCAGCAGAATGAGAAAATGAATGTGTTTGTGTGTGCATGTGTGTGTGCATGTGTGTGTATGTGTGTAATATATCTATATTCCTACAGTAACCACTAAAAATGTACACAAGAAGCCATGGTGAAAAGCCCAAGACAAAGGAAAACTGAATAGTGAAAAGTGTTCAAATATCAGAAAAATATAGAAAAAGAAAACAGAAAAAAAAAAGAAAACTAGTAGGAGAAAATAGAAAACAATTTTGCAACTGTTAGATCTAACTTAAAACCTATTGAAAATCACATTTAAACGTGTAAACATGAATGGTCTGAGTAAATCAATTAAAAGTCAGACTTATTAGAATGGGATAAAAGGATAGGACCCAACTAAACACTGTCTGTGAGAAACTCACTCCAAAAATAATTCTAGTTTGATTAACTGTAAAGGAATAGCAAAACCTATACCATGGAAACATTAATTAAAAGGAAAGAAGTCTGGTTATGTTACTATCTGACCAAACCAACTTCAGATCAAAGAAAATCAACGAGAATAATAGGACACCACATAACCAAACCTGACAGACCTATAATGAGAAATGGACAAATTTACTATCATAATCATATCAATACCTCCCTCTCAATAACCATTAGAGCTCCTAAATAGAAAGCCAGTATAGACACGGAAATACAACCACCAGTCGTTTCTAGAACGCTTTCCCAGAAGGGGCCAGCTCAGCACCATGACCTAGCTTTCCTTTCACTCGTTTCCTCTTCTCACCATGCAGAGTGGTGAACTGATCCTGTTTAAGCTCACTAAGCCCTTGGCTTCTTAAAATCAATCCATTGAACACACGTCCATAAGTCCTCATCTCGCTGGACCCATCAGCAGCATGTGACACGATGACAGCTCCCTCCTCTGTGAAATCATATCCTTCACCAGGCTCTCGGGTTACCACACTATCTTCTTCCTTCCCAATAACTACTCATCAAGAACCAGGTTCTCTTCATCAAGCCCGTCCCCACATTCTATATGCTACAAAGTATAGTTGAGCACTTAGATCCTTTCTGTTCTGTCCACAGAATCCTTGGAATCCAATCTACATTCGTAGCTATGCACTGATCGCTCACAGGTGTATGTCCACAGTCAGAACCTCCCCCATCACCTCTATAACCTAACATCCCTTTCAGCTCCTTCCCAGCTATTCCACTTCCTCAAAATTGGCTTCCTTCAAACTACTGTGCATATTCCAGACTCAGAGCCAGGCAATTTTTGTGGACATGCATCATTTATATGTCTATTTGGCTTCCTTGATCACCCCCTTCAAGTTATTATCTCAAAAACATCTCCTAGAGCTCTGCAGCACAGCTCAGCAGTTAAGAGCCCAGCTGACCTGCCTACATTCCAATCCTGACCATACCAATGCCTCTTATATGACCTCAAGTAAATAACTTCCTCTTCCCCAATTCTTCACTTTGAGAAGGAGTATAGTCATGTACTGTAGCTACCCGTTGGTGATGCTGTAATTGAACAGCATGACAACACTGGATACTTTAGAATTAACAGAGATTTATTTGCTCATTGTTCTCGAGGCTAAGAAGCCTAAGATCAAGGGGCTGTAGCTGGGGAGTTTTCAAGCTGCATCATGCCTCAGCAGAATATATCAAATGGGGAGAGAGCGCAAGGCGGCTGAGGGCAGGAGACAGACATGGAACTTGCTGTTATAACAAAACACTCTTGCAATAACTAGTCCAGTGCCGCACAGTGGCATTAATCCATTCACATAGACAGAACCTTCATGGCTGAATCACCTCTCACATGGAGAGAATCAGGTTCCCAACATGTGAACTTTGGGGAGCATATTCAAATTACAGCAAGTGCCAGCCTAATAAGGCTGTTGGAAGGACTCAGCACACATTAATTGCTAAGAGCAATGGCTGGCATACGGTGAGTAATGCCACATTTATTACATCGAAGATGCGCTGCTATTAGGAGACACACCCTTATTGAAGAAATACTGCCAATTAAAGTAGTAAATGTCATCACTTATGTGGTGAAGCCTAAATTTAGAGCTGTGAAAATTATTTTTGAGAAAGCACATCTTAAAAATCAATGAACTATAAAACATGGGGGTATTTCATAAGCTCATTTCCTAATGTCTTCTCTGACCAGTTTCTTCATGACACTGTCCACCTCACTTATTATATTTACGTTGTAGTTACTTATACTATTTCTTAGTAGCCTCCTCTAATGGCAATGCAAACCAAGAAGACATGGTTTTCATGGTTGTAACCCAGTGTCTCAAACACTGCCTGACTCATATTAGACCCCCAGTCAATACTTACTGAATAAATAAACGAATAAAAGCTCAAATGGAAAGACAAATATATGAAGGGAACACAAGATGAACACACAGAATTTTGAGATGTGTTGAAAAAAACTGAAAGTGGTCACTGAACAACCACATAAGCCCTGTGAAAATGGGGATTCGTTTGTATCCCCTTAATCAAGAACAAATATCCAACATGAACTGGCTGCATACATGAATAAATGAATGGATGAATGAATGCCCTGAATACCATCTCCTTGAGCTGCTAGACGATTAGACCCAAGAACAGCTTAGAGGATCTTGATCCCATGCTAGAAGGAAGAACGTTGAAATCCCAACAGCAAACAAGAGGTAACACAGAAACATTTCATAACAAATAGTAGTCTGAATACTTAATCCACTAGTAAATAAGTTAAAAGATTGGTAAACATGGACAGTTTTGAGTCTATATCCCTACTTTCATGTTTCCCAATAAGGAGTTTGCCTACACACCAACATGAGCCAACACATCACAACCCACATGCAAACACTGGAATGAAAGTAGAGACGTGTTCACTCTGCCCTGGCTGCTGCATAAGATAAACTGCACACCATACACTTCTGTGGGGCATCTCTGTGGATAAAGGTCATGAATTTACACTTAGGCCAAGAGATCTGAGGATGACCCTTAAGTGTAGGGGTGGGAGACCACTGGAGGGGAAAGTCTTCCCGACAAGCAGATGGTGACAAACATTTACACCAAGTGTCAAGCACATGGAAGACACATTCATTTAATCCCCATCAATGCCAGACAATCCTTGGGTTTTCTCACCCCATCAAATCAAAAAGCAAATGACTAAGCATGGTCCATAGAGCAAAACAGGAGCTGAAGTTCTCCAACTTCTTCTCAAAGCAAGGCAGGATGCATGTTCTAGGAGAGGCTTCACTTTCACTTGCTTTGGATCTTAAGTTTTTAGGCAATGAAGGGAGGGTGCTGAAAGGAAAGTGAGAAAGGTGCAATTTCTTTAAAAAAGACTTGAGAGATGGAAGACCAGGTTAACAAGCTTAGAAGACTGGATGAGAACTGTCAGTAGCCAAAAGCAAACCCCACCTCTCCTCTCCTGTCATCCTGAACTCTCTGGTGATGTTCTTCAACAAGAAAGGCTTACTTTATCCTGCTTTGGTAAGTATGGGCACAATCTTATGTGTACGAGTTGTATGACTTGGCCAGAGTACTAACCTGGGGATGAGGAGGGCCCCTACTTTCATACCTAGGTATGCATGTGTGGGGACAAAGTCAAAGTATCTCTGCTCTTCTGATGTACTGAGCTCCATTTTTACAAAGACCTTGTCTACCGAAGGTCAATATTGGAAGGTCAAAAGGAAATGCTGGACCTATATAAAATACTTTCAACAGGCACTGCATCCAAGACTCTAAAACTCGAGGAACAACCAACATTATTGGAAGTTAACCATGGCACTTGGGGACCTGAGCAGAGAGATCAACCTATGGCTCCTCTTAGGTCTGCTGCAGTTCCACATTCTAGGTGCCCTTGACTTTCAGTTCCTTGGAGGTCTCTGCTGCCTCTGGTGACATTTTTGTAAAGAAGAGGTAAACAGGGGCTAGAGAGATGGATCAGTGGTTAAGAGCACCAGCTGCTCTTCCAGAGGTCCTGAGTTCAATTCCCAGCAATTGCATGGTGACTCACAACCATCTGTAATACGATTAGATGCCCTCTTTTTGCATATAGGTATACATGTAGATAGATTACTCACATACATAAAATAAATAGATAAATCTTAAATAAAAATAAATAAATAAAGGGTAACCAGATGTATTTAGCATGAAGCAGATACTCAGAAAACATATGCAAAATAAAAGAACAAAAATATATTTGAGCCTTATCCAATATTCAGTGAAATATTCATCTAAGTTTACAGTTCAATTGTCTGTCTTAGGAGTCATACCTACAGCCAGACTTCTCCCTCTGGTGTCTTAGGGTTTCCATTGATGTGAAGAGACACCATGGCCAAGACAACTTTTATAATGGACAACATTTAATTGGGGCTGGCTTACAGGTTCAGAGGTTCAGTCCATTATCATCAAGGCAGGAAGCATGGCAGTGTCCAGGTAGACACAGAAGGAACTGAGAGTTCAACATCTTCATCCCTCTGCAGCCAGGAGGCTGACACCACCAGGCAGCTAGGAGGAAATTCCCAAAGCCCACCCCCACAGTGACACATTTCTTCCAACAAGGCCACACCTCCAAATAGTGCCACTCACTGGGTCAAACATATTCAAACTGCCATACATGGAAACATCAATAAAGGATTATTTTTCTGAAATATCCAAACCACAGAGCAGATTCAATCCAATGAATCAGGAGTCGGGTATTGGGCTAGTATGGACAAAAATGCCAAGAGCTAAACTAAAGCCTGAGGAGGCAGATGAACAACTCTGCAGGGATTAGCATCTGCTTTCTGCTTGGCTCTCCTGTGTTACCTTCAACTGAAAGCTTAGCCCAGCAGCCCACTGATGAAAGCATAAGCCAGACCCATCACCATCTAAAGGAGTGGAAGGTCTTGTCCTTAACACACAGAGGTTCTCTCTTCCTTTAGGATCCCTAAAATCACAGCGAGGAGGTCAGGGGTAGAGAGTAAAAGAGGGCAGACAGCAAACAGAACAAGCCCAGGGCAGAATGTCCATGTGGCAGGCCTTCATGGATGACAGGACTGGCAATGTCACCCACATGAAGGGCAGCAGGAGGGGGAATGGGCATGGAAAGCCAACCAACCAACCAACCAACCCCACCAAGGAACCAAACCCTAGTGCCCTGCCAAGCTTCCCTCACTGCTACAAGCCAGGTCTGGGAGCATCATCAAAATGCAATGGCAGTGAGCCACAGGGTGAGCATGGATTTCCTCCTCACAGAATACAGAAAGCAAACTGATGCAAACTATCACCAATGTTGAACGTCACAGTAGTCTCACCCAGCATCATGGTGAAATCTTCCAGTTCCATAGCACTTCCACTTGAAGTTTACTGGGCTTGGTGTGTGTGTGTGTGTGTGTGTGTGTGTGTGTGTGTTTGTGTTACTTTGTACCTGTTAACCCTAGATTACAAATTTTATCATTAAACCATAAATTAGTCAGACAAGGCAATGATGCACTTGGTTTCCATGACAACGCTGCACAAATAAGTCCAACCCACTGCATCACCACAGAGCACTTTAAAAATCATTTCCTAGCAACCCCATAGGCATCCTGAGATACAGACCTCTGTCTTGGCCCTTCACACAGACCTAAGAGAATATGCCCATGATGCTAGGCCGACAGGGCACTTGGCTAATGCAGACATTTCAAGTTTACGCATTTCATTCCTGCATGTAGCAAAATAATTCCCAGCCGTGTCAACAAGGAGGCCTGCACAGCAGTGTGGATGTCTCTACAAGCTAGGAAAGATGCAAAACTCAATTTGACTTTGACTAACATGAAGACATATGGACGCCTGTGGACAGTTCACAAATACCTATGCACTCATTCAGAGAGGAGAAGCTGAGAAGGCACATATGCCTAACCCTCTCTCTGCTCCTCTGTGTCCCCTTTCTCTCTCTCCCTACCCACTATTAGTTATTTGAGACTGGCTCTCCCATAGCGCAGGCTGGCCTTGAACTCCCTTATGTAGCCAATTCTGGCCTTGAGATTCCATGCCTTCTCTCTCAAGCTCGCAAGTGTGGGAATTACAGCTACCTTACCAGGCTTTCTCTGCCTCTCTGGAAAGCAGATATATTACGAAAATAAGGAAAAAGTGAATTTATGAGACTTCATGAGAGTCTACAGTCTAAAAGATAAGAGTCCACACAAACAGGAAATGCAGTGGAATTTGTTAAACATAAAAAGCAGATGTTTTCCTGTCTTCCATACTTTTCAAAACAATAACATTCTAAAATTAACAAAAAAAATATTCAATCACTGGGAAAAAAAAAGAGTTAAATAACGTGCAAGTTGGTCTCCAAGTACATACCATCACTCCTGTGTATATCCACTGTCCCTACCTGGGCAGGATGCTGACATTAGCAGCCTGCAACAGCTTTCTCTGAGGCTGGACTCACATTGGCAAGGACATTAGGAGGCTCCAGCCAGGCACAGAGAGGTCTAGCTGTTTCTTCCCACTGTCTGCTAGAGTGTCCTGTACTAGCTTGTGCCTACAAGAACACAGCACCTTCCAGAGATGCAACAACTAGCAGCATGAAGGCCACTGAAGGCTTCATCCGGCCAGGGCATCTTCCCTGTCTTCCCTTATCTCTGTCAGCAGCTGTGTGCACAGCATCTATACTAAAGGGTCTTCATTAGACCTCAACTGCAACAAACTGCTCCCCTTTGGAAGGAACTGATGTAACTGACAACTGCAAACAGATTCTGAATTAACATGTAGGGAAACTTGTTGTCACAAAGGCTCCCCTCTGACATTGTTACCATTTCCACTGTCTCTGATGATCATGCAAAAGGGAAGATTTGAAATTCCCCCCTTGGAGCTGGGGAGAAAGCTCAGTGGGCTAAGAATGGTTGCTGTGGATGTGTGATGACTTGAGTCTGAGCAATCCAGTATGGCTAACGTGAGTCTACAATCCCAGCACTGGGGGCAGATGCAGGTGCATCCCAGAAGCCCCATGACCAGCTAGCCCAGTTGAAATGGTAAGCTTCCTGTTCAGTGTGAGACCCTATCTCAAAGAACCAAGGTGGGCCTGGCTTTGTGGTGCACACCTCTAGTCTTAGCACTAGGGAGGCAGAGGCAGGAGGATCTCTGTAAATTCAAGACCAGCCTGGTCTACATGGCAAGTGCCAACACAGTCAGGACTACATAGAGAGAGACCTGTTTCAAAAGAAAGAGGAAGAGGAGGAAGAGGAGGAGGAGGAAGAGAAGAAAGAAGAGGAGGAGGGAGAAAAGGGGGAGAAGGAAAGGAGAAGGAAGAAGAAAGAAAGAGGAAGCAGGAAGAAGGGGAAGAGGAAGAAGGGGGAAGGAGAAGGAGAGGGAGGAGAGAGGTGGAGGAGAGGAAGGAGGAGAAGATGGTGGTGGCTGGTGATCGAGGAAGATGCTCTAGCCTCTATGAGTACCATTCTCAGAGTCATCTACACCCACATGCATGCATCAAAAGCATACCACACACACGTACACAAACACACACACACACACACACACACACACACACACACACACACACACACACACACAAAAATAAAGTTGAAATCCTCTCCTTGAACCCCAAAACCTATTGTTTCAATGGTAACCAGGAAAGGCCAGCCAACACAGAAATAGAATGGTTTCTTAGATACCCACATCAATCATAAAAGAATACTGTTCAATCCAAGAAAGAAGGTGAAAAATTTGAAATATGGGAATGGGATGCTCGACTGCTCTCTAGACCTCCCTTGGGTCCTTTTAAACTAAAGCCTGGCTTCTTTGCTTTGTTGGCTATATAGATGAATTCCATACTAACAGCCATATCTGCCTTCACTTAAGCATGTGAAAATGCCAGGTGAATTAGCCAGCAGTCTCTCTCCATCTTTACCACCAATATCTCCATATTCCTTGAATCAATATGAAGAACTAGCATACACTATAGGATTAAAGGTGTCCAAATTATGCATACAACTGTATGAATATTCCATACGTATTTCTTATAAAACCTAGGACCGCCAGCCCAAGGGTGGCCCCAACCACAACAGGCTTAGCCCTCCCCCATTAATCACTAATTAAGAAAATACCCTACAGGCTTGCCTACATATTCCAATGGCTGTTAACATTAAGCTTTTTTCTTAATTTAGGTTTCTATTGATATGATGAAATACTATGATCAAAAGCAAGTTGGGGAGGAAAGGGTTTGTTTGGTCTACACTTCCGTATCACTGTTCATCATTGAAGGCAGTCAAGACAGGAACTCAAACAGGGCAGGAACCTGGAGGCAGGAGCTGATGCAGAGGTCATGAAGTGATGCCCTTCCTTAACTTGCTTCCTCATCATGGTTTACTCAGCCTGCTTTTGTCATAGAACCCAGGACCACCAGCCCAAGGGTGACCCCACCCACGATAGGCTTAGCCCTCTCTCATCAATCCCTAATTAAGAAAATGCCTTAGAGTCCAATCTTATAGAGACATTTTCTTAGTTGAGGCTCCCTCCTCTCAGATGATCCCACCTATGTCAAGTTGACCTAAACTTGCAAGCACAGCTTACAAAGCAGATTTAAACTTTATTATTTTCTTTTTGAGACAGGGCATAGCTCTGGATGGTTAGAACTTGCTATGAAGACGAGGTTGACCTCGAACTCACAGGATGCACCTGCCTCTAGTTGCCCTTTTTGGAAGAGCAATGGATGACTTGACTCTCCAGGTTCTTACCGTGAGAGCTCTGAAAGGCGCCTGCTCAGTAGTGCCACCTATGGTAGTGAAGAAAGGTGCTGCTCTAGGAGTCTTCAAGTTTCCTTCAGTTAAATTTTTACACTGGAGTCAAGCAGGGAGTCTCAGTTCTTAAATTTGCTTCCCTCACTGAATATGTAGCTTCTTCAAAATGCACAGAGCAAGGCCTGGAGAGATAGTTTAGCAGCCATGCAAGTGCAAACACTTGAATTTGAACCCCAGCACTTATGTTTTAAAAAGGAAGGGGGAAAAAAGCTGGGCACTGCCCACACACACACAGACACACAGAGACACACTTGTAATCCAAGTGCTGGGGAGATCAAAACAGGTAGATCTCCAGGATTTGCCTATTTGTCAAGAAGAGCCTATTTGTCAAGTTCCAGGCCATGTCTACAAAATCTTTATCTATCTCTACATGAAATGGTCAACCGTTTACTATAAAATAAGATCTGTGGGACCTGTATTCCCAGCTACTCAGGAGTTTGAGACAGGAGGATTGCAAGTTTTAGGTCATGCCTGGGTTAAAGACTAGGCTAGGCAACAAGGTGAGACTCTATCTTGAAATAAAGATTTTTAAGGTCTAGCTATATGCTCAGAGGTAGAGCAATTATGTAGCCTATAGAAGGCTTTGGTTTGGCCTCTCCCCCTAGTACTGGAAAAATATATATAAAAGGCTTTGTCTTAGATGGTAGATGTTGTTGCTGGCTAATGTGAGTGTCCTAATCACGCCTAATCTCATGAAGCCATGATGTTCAATATATTAGGTGTATTCCATGGATTTTTGGCTTAACAATATTTTCAACTCACACTGTGTTTGTTGAGGTATAACAGAAGAAGCACCTACACCAAAAGCAGAACTATTCACTTTAAGATGGAGAGTCTGGGGCTGTAAGATGGCTCAGCTGATCAAGGCTTACTGCCAGGTTTGATGTGGTAGTGTGAGGAAGAAATGTCCCCACAGGCCTGATCAGGTCTCTGGTCAGTAGCACTACTTGGGAAGGTTACAGAATCTTTAGGAGGCAGAGCCTTGCTGGAGGAAGTCCATCCCTGGAGGTGGGCTTTGAGAGTTTGTAGCCTTCTCCCACTTCCATATAACTCCCTCTGCTTCCTGCCTGTGGAAGGAGACATGCTCTCTCATCTTCCTGTTCTGGCTGTTGCCAGGACTCCCCTGCCATTATGGTACGCTTCCTGTGTGTCTGTGTCTCTCTCTCTCTCTCTCTCCATTTCTGTCTGTCTCTGTCTGTTCTATCTCTGTCTGTCTGTCTCTGTCTCTCTAACTCTGTTTCTCTATCTCTGTCTCTTTGTCTCCATCTTTCTGTCTGTCTCTGTCTGTCTCTGTCTGTCTATCTCTCTTTCTCTCCCTCTCTCCTCCCTCTTTGTCTGTATCTCTGTCTCTCCGCAATTATAAGCCAAAATAACCCTCTCTTTCCATAAGTTGCCTCAGTTGTGGTATTTTGTCACAGCAACAGAAAGTAACTAATACACTTGATGTCCTAACTTTGATCCCCAGAACCTACAAGATGGAGGGAGTGAACTGATTTGCATGAGTCATCCCCTGACCTTCATATGAGGGCTAGATTATGCACACCCCAATAAAGACACTCAAGATAAGTCAATGTGATAAAAATTAAAATGAGAACTCTATGTTTTCAGGAGGGAGTCTGTTAAGTGAAATCTCACTCTTCGCAAGCAGCACTCTGTGCCATCATTTGTATGCAAGGGCAGACGGTGATTTCCAGACACTAGACAGCATGCTAAGACGGGCTTCCCACCTTTGGTCCATGTTTACTAGAATCCTGACACTAAGTTTCCTTTATCAAACTGCTTGCAAGAAAAATGAATTCAATATTTGACTCTGTCTCCCATAAGCAGAACCATATGGCTTACTGAGAACAATTTGCATAGTTGCATTGATTAAGCTGAGAATATGAATGCTGGAGAGAATAGTTTGAGTTCACATACCCTGTAGTCACTGAACATATAAATGTACACAAACATCCTCTCCCTTCCACACTTTCCTTCTCTTCTGTCTCCTTCATTTCCCTGATTCCCAACAATGCTATTCTTCAAAAATTAAGCCAGAAAAAAACACAACAGAACATAAAAACATAGACATTAGTGTGTACTATTTCATCTTCCGCTCTGCCTTTTCCAATTATCAACTCTACAATTTAAAAATAAAACCATGCTATCTCCTTCCCATTGTTATTTAATACAGACCCCCTTCCTCGGGTGTCTGAGTCAATATAAAAGTTACAAGCATCAACCTTTCACAGTCCTGAATCCACATCTCTGCATATCGTCTCCCTGAATCCACATCTCCGCACATCATCTCATCTCCATGAATCCCCTTGCTTAAAACCCTGCCTGTGCCTCTTGGACAAAGCTCCTTCTTTGCGCTCTGTGTCTCCCCTTTCATTACTTCCATTTTTGACTCCTCCTTCCTATTCTCCACCATATACCATTTCTAATAACCACTTGTGCGGACGTCATCTGACAAGCCACTTCTTGGTGTTTCTCATGTTCTTCTTCCATGGAACTTTTCTCTTCCCTGGTCCAACTCTCAGCACACAAATCAATCCGTATCCATCCTTCAAGGTAATACTCAGGCACTAAACACCGTGCTGTTCAGGAAGCCACTTCGCCGCAGAGGAGCTGGATGCCCTTCCTTCAGGTCACCCTGGAATATACCTCATTTAAACATTAGACATGACACAAAAAAACCTGTGGTAACCACCAGTATGGTGGCAGGCTTCACTGTGTCTCCCAGAGATTCCTACCTCCAGGGCCTTGCATCACTATGTAAGCCCTGCTTTCACATCTGCAATGGGCTACATCATAAGATTACCCTTAGATCATAGTTAAGGATAGGCTGTTCCTTTTGCAGGTTTTTGCAAAGCATGCTGCCACGTTAGAGAAACCATTGTGTTGGAGAACTGAGGGTGGCCTCCAACCTTTGTCTAATAGCCATCAAGGAACTGACTCCAACTAAGAACCACAAAGATGAGTTTAGAAGATCTTTACCCTTTGAGCCTTCACAGGAGACTCTGCCATAGATATCACCTTGACTGCAGGCTGATAAAATATGCTGAAATAGACTATCTGGATGAGCCATGCCTGAACACAGAAACCATGAGCATCCACATCTGCAGCAATGCATTCCATAGCTATAAAAAAGTGGTTTGTATGCCATGCCCATACCCCAACAAGCATAGAAGCTTCCCTAGGGAGATGATCATCTTATTCATCTTTATGGACAGTGGTTGACACCCAGTTGGGCCCTGAACAAATGTTTGTCAGATCAAACTGCCCTGCTTTAAATTTCCTGCATTTTTAAAATCCCAATGTTGCTTCCCATTCCTAAATAGAGGCAGCTTGCTTCAGCCCCCATCCTTAGTGACTCACACTTATGTCACTTCTCCTTGAAGATTACCTCTTTTGGGCATGTATAGTCAGTCACTTTTCTAAAAGTTTTTAAATGTTTTCTTTAGTGGTAGGACCATGTATGTACAATATGTATGTGGAGATCAGAGAACAACATGGGACTCTTTGTTCTCTCCTCCTACCAGCTCAAGATTGAACTCAAGTCATCCAGCTTTGAGGGCTGGCAGCTCTGCCCACTGGGACATCTGGCTGCCCCCACAGCCACTCTCTATAGCACTTCTCCATCCTTTAGCTCCCATCTGCGCCCCATACCCCAACACTCCCTTCTCATGCTAATTCATATTTTCTGTCTTGTTTCTCCTGATCCTCCTATCTTCCCACCTCTGTGCCATCCCTACTTTATCATAGGCTCATTCAACTACAACATTTATGAACCAAGAAGCTACCTTGAACATTGCCAGCTGATAAAGTTGATGTATATATGTGTAAGGAAAACAAACAAAATCAGTTTACAGATAATGTTGGACATAAAATACCTCTTTAGGAAAAGTGCCATAAATCAGACCTTTAATTCTATAACAAAGAAAGAATTAGAATTTTCAAACATACAAAAATCATTATGTATATATGCATATACAGATACACATACATAAATATATTCATATATATAATACACACATATGCATCCATATATTGTTTTAAGTCAAAATTTTTATTATTATTATCTGTGTGTATGGATACATAAATGCATGCATGATGTGTATGTGGGCACACATGTCACAGAGTGTGGCATGAGGCCAGAGGACAGATTTGTGGAATTGGCTCTCTCCTCACACCTTTGAGTGGGTTCCAGGGGTTGAAGTCAAGTTACCCAGTTTTTGTAGTAAGCATCTTTATCAGTTGAGCCATCTCGTGTCAGTCTTCCACTTTTAAAACAGAAGGTAAAAAACACTTGATTTGGGTCTTGGTGATCAATATCAAGATGAAGTATCAGTCATACTCTAAGATTTTGTGAATGTTGAAGGAAGGTCTTTTAAAAACAGCAGGTAGCGAGCTGGAGCGATGGCTCAGCAATCAAGAGCATTTGCTGTTCTTGCAGAGGACCGAGTTCAATTCCCAGCACCCATATGGTGGCTCACAACTGTCTGTACCTTCAGTTCCAGGGGACCACAGAAGCATGTATGCACATAGTGCCTAAAAACCCATGTAGGCACACATATCTACATATTAATTAATTAATTTAAAGGAAAACAAATTGCTCTTGCAAAGGTCCTAAGCTTAGGTCCCAGCACCAGCTCCAGGGCATTGAGGACCTTCTGTTACAGCATTTTCTCTGTCCAATCACATTAGGGCAGTGTCAGGCCTGTGATTGGACAGGAATAGAGAGGTGGGGCTAGAGTTGGAGGAGGAAGAGGGTCAGGAGCAGGAGGAGGTCGTCATCATGGATGCAGACGATGAGGACTAGCCAGACCCTGTGAGGTTATACAACCATGCAAAGGTTTTTACAAAATAGATTAACTGGGTTAGAATATTGTCTTTATTATTTGGTTCTGAAATTATTGTATTGGCATCTTGTAATTGTGATTTTATTATTATATAAATCTGATTGGATATTAAGGCATTAAGAGTCATGCTTTACTTACCGGGTCTTAGGCGCTATTTAGATGAATGATTGTGGGGGTGTGTAAAGCGTTGCATGCAAGCAGATGTAGCTTGCTGGGAGAAAATAACAAAACCCCGCTGGAACTTAGTATTGAGGCCAAACGATATCAGCACAAGAACGTGGCCCCACGGGAAAGCAAGTTTGCAGGTGGATTCATTTTTTTAAATTCCTGCAACAACCTTCTACCAATCTCCCCAGACACTTGCACTCAGGCGCAAATATACATGCATCTACACTCATACCTTATGAGTGTACATACAATTTAGAATAAGATAAATCAAATAAAGACAACAACAACAACAGGTAGTGCTGAGCTCCTGAGGTACCCTGTGGCCTGACGGGGTCCATGCTAGTGTAAGGACATGGAACTCTAAGGTGAGCAGAGAGGCAGAATAAGGAGGAGAAGGCAGTGCTTGTTCCACCAAGCCACTTTGCTGCATTTCCAGGAAGGGACATTTCTATATGCAACACATTTACCATCAACAGTACAACATGTGGGACTGGAGAGATGGCTCAGCACTTAAGAGCACTCATTTTTCTGTTAAGACCAAAGTTTTGTTCCCAACACCTACATGGCAGCTACAACTGCTCATAACTCTACTTCCAAAGGATCTGACATCCTCTTCTGACCTCTGTGGGTACCAGGAACTCACAGGGTGGACAGTCACACATAGGAGCAGACTACTCATACACATAAAATAAAATACATAAAGATTTTTAAAAAGTGGATCACCCAGCCTTCCCAAGGGGAGAGACAAATAGGGACTCCTCAACTACATAAAAACTGGGTTTACAGTTGAGTGGAAAACAGACAAGAATAAGTCTGGATCCTAGAGAAGCCCATTACAGACTTTGAGCCTAAGCTTGAACTAATGATGTGTTAAAGTTTGTGACGCCTGGGAAAATCAAGAGCCCAGTCAGAGTCTCTGTGGTACAGTAAAAGACATTGCCCTGGATGGCCAGTAGGTCCTTTCTGAGATATTTCTTCCTTTCTTGTCCATGTATGTATGTGTTATGTATGTCCCCAAAGTAAAGAAAAAGACTAAAGATCAATGAGACTTACTGAATCAACCACAGTTTATCCATATGCTATACTGTGTAGCTATAAAAAAAAGACACAGGCTATCTTTATGAACTTCGCTGAGCTGATATCCATATAAAATATGCTGAGTGAAAACAGAAGTGAGCTACTACCATAAACCAAACATGACACATGGAGTCATGAACACGCTTCCCTGTAAATAAGTAGGATAAAACTCACAGACTCTAACAATAGAGATACCTAGACAGCATAGTATCTAAGAAATGAACACAAAAATCTAAACATCTTTGAATATATTTTCTTTATTTTGCTTTGGGACATGTAAACCATTTACATTTTTATAATACAAGATCATCTTTTAAAAATGATTGGAAGCTAAATAAAACTAAGAACTCTAAGGAAACACAAAAAAGGGACTTACTAAAATTACTCAAAATCACAATGTTTTACCTGCATCTCCATTGGGAGGTATGAGCCTAGAATTAAAATTACTCAAAACACAGCATAACATCTGTTTCCCATGGTCTTGTTGATCAGTGTTGGTCCCTGCCTGCCTGAGAGACGTGTACTTCTGCCTTAGAGCATAGGACAGATGATGGTGTCAGTGAATCTGAATGGGTTGTGTCATGAAATACAGGAGACATGTTGACTCAGTGGAGTTAAAAATGTCTTTGTTTTAAAACTTGAATTGAAAGTTAAAACCCATGATACATTTTTTACCCTTAAAAAAATTCATTTTCTGGCTATGCCCACCTAGAAAGTCTGAAACAAAGACCAATTCTCTGCTATCCAGATCAGATTGTGGTAAAAAAGATTCAGGTTTCTGGGAGAAGTGACTGTGTCTAGATGAGAATCAGGAAGAGCATGCTGGGCCTGGAACACTTTGTCAGACTAAAGAACAAGAACGTACTGAATGTCACAAAGGGGAAAAAGAGACACAGGCATCCACACAGACAAAGAGGACCACTGTGTATCAGTGGTGGCGGGAACTGCAGTGGACATGGACCCATCCCCTGCCTGTAAGCTATAAAGTTTATCCAAGACGAAAGTGTCACTGGGTACCCTGAAGGTGGAAGAATGGAGCAAAAGTCTCCCTTGCCTCTCTCTTACCAGCTATACCTGAAGGAAACCAAATTTAGTAGAAAGGGAAGTTTCTCTTTGTGGAATCATTCCAGAAGTATTGCAGACAGAAGGAAACACTTTGTATCCCCCAAGGATTTAATGGATGGAGACAATAATCAGCAATGGTCACCCATATCCCAGAGAACTGGCCTGATGTGATGTGCCTCCTCATAAAGGCAACACACCTCTCTAACAAGGACTCTCAAAAGGGAAGGAAGGAAACTCAGATCTGATGAAGCTTCTGAAGGTGACCATGACTACGCAGGGAACCCAGAGCCAGCAGAGCAGGACATGGCAAACGACACACAGGAATGTAAGCTGAGGGGGGCGGGGGGGGGAAGACTGTGGGAAACTCTGCTGGATGTGGGAAACTCAGCTGGATGGATGTTCCAGTTTCTTCAGACAAATAAACTAGGGGTGGGGGAGTAAAGTTGAAAAAATATTCAAGTTGAAACAGGCCAGTTCCAATGGGTGGGTCTCATACTAAAGAGCCATCAAACAAAAAATGTTTAAAGTGAAAACATTAATGAGGTGTTTAGGAACATCTGAACACTGTCTTGGTATTTAATAACATTGAGACATTGCTTCTTTTTTGCTAATAGAAGGATGGGTATATCGTTCAGGGTTACATGCTGAAAAGCTGAAGTAATATTGTGTGCTTTTGCTTTAAAATGATCACAGAGTCGGGGCGGGTGGGGTGGGTGATATCAATACAAGTCGGCTTAATTCTGAAGCTGTTGAAACCAGCTGGTGTGAGCATGGAGTGGCACTGTACTCTTCTGAGAGAGAAGAGTATAGATCTGGACTTTTCCGTGATAAAAAAATATCGATTGATGAGCTTTCAGCTCTAATTCTCATGTTGTTATCCATAACCAATAACACAGAGAGCTCCACTTGAAGCTAACAGTAGTATACATATTAGTCATATTGTACACACAGCAACTGTGTGTGCTAAATGATCCTATCTTCCTCAGGCAGAGGAAAGAAGCAGAGAGAAGAGATGTCAAGTCAGAGAACAAAGTGGGGGGGGGGCACAGGAGGCTATAGTGGCCCTTGGACCTCAAGCCCCAGATGTCTGGTGAGAAAACCAAGAAAGCATTTGCCACATATTAAGACAGGAGAAAGCATAGACAACTGTTGGCAGACGTGCTGGGAAGTGGACAGTGAAGTAAAGCACAGAGTGGGGCCGGAGGAATGAAACAGCTGAAGAGGTGGCGTACACCAAACTGCTCACGCCTTGAGTGGGAGCCCACAAGCCCGCATTAGTGATGGTTAGCAGGAGGTCCCTGTCACCCTATGTGGCCCACCCTTGCCACAAAGTAGGCACCTGTGCTCTCATCTCCCCCTTTCTCCCGCATCCTAATTTCTTGCAATATCTCTTTAAGGAATCCAAGAGGAGCCCGCCCAGCAATGCCATCACGACCTCCAGTCTTAACACTACAGAAGGAGAAGAGGGAAAAGAGCAGCAAGACACAAATACTCAGCAAAACATTTGTTCCCTGCTTCTTGTCAGGTTACAATGTTAAACTGTAACTGTTTGATTGATAAGCCATGGCGGCAGCTATGTATAAGCCCATTACATGCTATAAAGGTAGCTACTCCATGCTGAGGTGCATTATAATTGCAAAATAGATTCCAGATTGCAAAGGCTTAGTTCCAATCTTCTTTTTTAAAAAAAGGGAATGGTAACTATCTCAATTTCTTTATTATGTTGATATGATAATATTTTTTAATATATCAGTCACATAATTATCTGCTTTTACATTTGAAAAAGAGTCAAATTATAGAAAAATGCAAAGCCTTCCTGTACGGGCTTCATTTGTGTCTGACATTACACTTCCATGGGACAGTGCTTTTCTAGAACATCAGCACAAGTATCAAACTCTACGTGGCAGCCTGCAAACTGCAGACCCTAAGGGTGCTCTTGGCTGCCAGTGCTTCCAGACTTCATACTAATTCTCAGTGGGTTCTCTTACATTCTATATGCATCTGGCAGCCATGAGTTCTTGGCTATGAATGCAAACTTTAATTCTGCTCCTTGCTCCTTGGTTCAGGGCTTGTGGTCACACACTTGCCTGTCCCTTTATGACTTTACTCCTCAGCTCACAGTTGATCATAATCCCCCAGTGAAGGGATTTATCTTATAGAACTTAACCACTAACTCCTAACTCCTGCCAATCAATTACTATACCACCCACCCACCCACACACACACACACACACACACACACACACACACACACACCATGGGGCACATGGTTCACTTCTGGACCCCACTCCCACCTTCACCATACACCCACTTGTGAGAGTCTAGACTATTTATAGGGACTTTACCTCTGTCACACTTGTAACAACACATTACTCACAGTTTACAAGGAAGATTACCGATTCTTTGGGTTCCTAAAGTTTGTGTAGGACAATATGGCAGTTTGATTGACAATGTTCCCCGTGGGCTCATAGAGTTGAATGCTTGGTCTCCCAGTTGGTGATGAAGTTTGAGGAAAATTTAGGAGGTGTGGCCTTGCTGGAAGAATCATGTCTCTGAAGGACAGACTCCAGCTGTTTCCAGTTCATACACTCTGCTTTGCATGTGCCATAGGAGATGTGAGCTCTCAGAACCCAGTTCTTGCTGCCATGCCTGCTGCATCCTGCCATGTTTTTCCACCATGATGAACTCTTATTCTTCTGGAACCAGAAGCTAAATAAATCCTTCCTTCTATAAGTTTATTTGGTCATGGTATTTTATCACAATACAAATGTAACAAATACAGGCTTATGAATCTCAAGCCCCAGACTGTGCAAACCATTTCATCACCCCAGGCTTCCCTTTAGTTACCACAAAAATAAATTACAGGAAAGGTGATATAATGGGAGTCTAGTAGCAGAAGTCTGAGGCAGGAGGTTCACCATGAGTCTAAGGCTATCCTGGGCTATATATTGTATCCAAGGTTATCCTTAAGATTTTGTCTCAAGGGCTGGGCAGTGGTGGCACACGCCTTTGATCCCAGCACTTAGAAGGCAGAGACAGGTGGATTTCTGAGTTCAAGGCCAGCCTGGTCTAC
>NW_022196914.1:55701613-55704113 GCF_008632895.1 Mastomys coucha
AAAAGAAAAAAGAAAAAAGAAAGAAAGAAAGAAGAAAGAAGGAGAGAAAGAAAGAAAGAAGAAAAGAGAGAAAAGGAAAAAAGAAAAAGAAAGAAGATTTTGTCTTAAAACAAAATAGAAAGAAAGTAAGATTTTATAATGTTTGGAACCTGAGACAGCAGGAGATCGTCAGGTAGTGCCTCTGGTATGGTCAGTGACCCTCTCCATGGAGAAGGTATCGGGACCAAAGAAGAAAATGTAATCAACTTAGCTGCAACATCACTTCAAACAAAAACTCCTCACCAAGTTGAAAAACCTGCTTTAAACAAAAAATGGGCAACTTGGCACCACTAAGTCTAATCACTGCAATGCTTTAACACACAATATGTTGTGTTAAACCCATAAGGAGTCAAAATTACACGAACCTAGCAAACAAATAATCACTCAAAAAGTCTTCATCACCTTAGGAGACTGCTACAGAACCAACTCATTAGTCTGAAAACTGGAGATATTAGGGAAAGGCTTTGAATGTCTTTTCTATAGAAACTGTATCCCAGGGAAACTGACGAGCTTGTGAAAGGAAGTTGCTCTTTTGTAGAGTTGCTACAGCTGATAATGAAGAAGAAATAGTAGAGTGGGATCATTATCATCTTCCAGCTCCTACCAGCTAGTGCCTCAAAGCAATGATCACTCGGGAGGGTTGGCATCCATGAAGAGGCCACCCCTGTGTGCTTGCTGATGAGAGGAATGTCATCATGTCGTGGGAAATGTGCGTTTAACACATCTACAAAACGACTCCAGAACCTAAGGCTTGGGAAATGTTGTGGAAGAGGGGGCAGAAAGATTCTAAGAGCCAGGGGATCAGGAAGTTTGATATGAGTCTGTGTCTGCTAGTAATGTCAGAGGCTACGCCCATAAAGTCTCACCAAAATGACTGTCTAAACATGAGCTAAACAAGACAACAACAGCACACATGCCAAAGTGAGTGAAGGAAATGCTATGCAGCCTCAACCCTACGCAAAGAACAACTAAGCAACGCTGAGGGTGGGAGAAATAGTCTTCCCCATAGAATATCACACCTTTGGCTTTCCAGGACTAACTGGTCAGACCTTGTACATACATACAAGTAGCACTATATACACTGAGTGGATTATATTTAGAAATATATATGAATATATACATATATGCATGTAACAATTAATGAAAAAAAGACCATGAATTTAAAAGAGGGCAAAGAGGGGCAAATAGAAGGGATTGGAAGGACAAAATAGAAGACAGAAATGGTAGAATTATAATCTCAAAAAATAAAATTAAAATAATTTTAAAAGAATAATTTTTTTACCCTACCTCCACTCCCAAAAATGAGCATAATCAGACTAAACCTCTAAATCCTACTATCATTTCCTACTGAATACAGAAGGCAGAAAAATGCATTAGCTGCACCTTAGGCATGCAACAGTAAAACGTAGGTTGGGATAATGTCTACAAGGACAAAGAATCTCAGTTCCTTAAAAAATAGACTGCAAATGGGGAAAAGAGAGAAAGGAAAGGAACAGAGAAGAGACCAGCCATTTGCAAGTAGTAGATTTTATGTGGCAACACACATAAACAACAAGATAATGAAATGAGACATGGGACTTTAAGAAAAAAACAAAACAACGTATAGATCAGATGGGAGTAGATGCAGAGACCCACACCCAAACATTAGGGAGAGTTCTGGGGACTCCAAGGAAGGAAAGAAAGGATTGTAGGAGCCAGAGGCAAGAGGACACCAGGAGAACATAGTCCACAGAATCAACTAAGCAGGACTCATAGGAGCTCACAGAGACTGGAGTGTCAATCATGGAGCCTGCATGGGTCTGTGCTAGGCCCTCTGCATACATGCTGTGGTTGTTTAGCTTAGGACTTCCATGGGACTCCTACCAGTGGGAGTGAGGCTATCTCTGACTCTTTGCCTGCTCTTGGGACCCTCTACCTCCTACGGGATTGCTTCACCAGGCCTTGATTATAAGGGTTTGTGTCTAATCTTATTGTATCTTGCTACGGCGAGTTCTGTTGATCCCTCTTGGAGGCCTGCTCTTTTCTGAAGGGAAATGGAGGAGCAGTGGATCTGGGGAAAAGAGGAAGTGGAGGGGGTAGAACTGAGAGGAATGAAGGAGGAGAGGTGACGGTTGAGATGTACTGTGGGAGAGAAGAATGAAATAAAACAAGCACACAAGTACATACTGAGCTATTTGTAAGTGAAGAGAAAGTAAGGAATGAGACACGCCTCTACTTAGCAGCAGGTAGGTGAAGCAGCACAGTGAAGAGAAGACAACACGACAGATGCTACTCTGGGTTCCTGGCTGTGCTGAGCCTGACATGAGCAATCCACTTGAGCACGTGCCTCAGTGGCCTTCCTAGCTCTGTGAGGCTCGTAACACTAGCTGGGCCTCTGCTTGCCCAGCACAGTCAAGGATCAATTCCCATAACTCTTCCCTGTAAGTGCTCCCTGAAGGAACTCCTGAAGGCTCTCTCTCAC
>NW_022196914.1:55709113-55764137 GCF_008632895.1 Mastomys coucha
GTCTCTCTATCTCTGCCTCTCTGTGTGTTTGTCTCTGTCTATCTCTGTGACTGTGTCTGTCTCTCTCTATCTTTCTGTCTCTATCTCTGTCTCTCTGTATTTGTGTGTCTGTCCCTGTGTCTATCTCTCTATCTCTGTGTCTGTCTCTGTGTATGCCCCTCTCTCTCTCCCTCCCTTCCCCTCTCTCTCTCTCTCTCTCTCTCTCTCTCTCTCTATCTCTCTCTATCTCTATCTCTCTCCTCCCCACCCCAAGGCTGCCAATCCATCACCAGTTGCATCTCTCATATCCCTCCTTGAGACCACAGCTTCTGGGGGCTTCACTGCCCTATACTTGTCCCTGAGGTTTCTATGGCCATTACCCATGATGCTTCTAAAATGATAACAGTTTTCTCTTGTTCTACTTTGAGGGTCTTGCAGTCTCGTTTGTTGACCCTCTTTCCTCCTGCCAACACCTTAGAAGCAGCTCCTTGGTAAAATTCATATCTTAAGTAAGCTCTGCCTGCTGCCCAAGCAGTGTTGAAACAGAGAGCAAGGAAGATATGGCTGGCTTGTCTTACCTCATCCAATGGTTGCCTATAGCCTCTGACTGGCTGCAGCAATTCCTGTGGTCATGAATTCTTCATGCCCAGTTGAGATCCCAACAAAAGCAGAAAATAAGTACTTGTATTCCCCCATCGGAAACCTCAACCTGGCTCAGTGGCTGCCACCTCTGCGAAGGCCCTGAATATCTACTGTATTTACCCATCTGACCCAAAGTCCCCAGCTGTTCCTCCCCTGATGGTTTTCCGGCCTGGAGACTCTATATTCTCTCCTTACCATTTGGGTTCCTGGCCCATTACCAACATGGTGGCACAGAACCTGTCCTCACCTCCGTGTCCTGTCTCATTAGAGCTCCATTAGGTGGTCACCACAAGGAGATGTCAGTAGAAATGGTCTCAACTCTAAGGGCATAGTGTCCCTTTCTAATTTGAAGTGCTGTTGTTGTTTTGTTTTGCTTTTGTTTGTTTGGGTTTTTTTCTTTTTGAGACATATTTTCTCTGTGTAGCTATAACTATCCTGGAACTCACTTTGTAGACTAGGTTGACCTTGAACTCAGAGATCCCCCTGACTCTTCCTTCTAAGTGCTTGGATTAAAGGTTTTGCACCACCACTGCACAGCTCTGATCTTAAGTCTTATTCAGAAGTGTTAAAAAGAAGAATCATCTAGATGCCCTTAAAAACTAATGTAACTACAGTACAAATCAAGGGAAAAAATTTAAATAGGATCTCTTGGGATGCCTCACATACAAGTTCAATCCTCAGCACTGAAAAAAAAGAAAAAAGCAAACACTGGCTCTAATTTGTGTGTTGGAAGGGGGAAGGATTTTGATAAAAATATACAATGGTAGAAAGTAAACCTGGGTCAGACTAATACAAATTATAGCACTAGCCAGAGCTTAGGAAACTCTATGCTTCGTTTTGAAATAAAAGAATAATGAAGGTAATAGCAATAACTCCAAGAATGAGAATCAGACCATGTAGCTGTTCTGCCTGACATTTAACCCTATTCCAGCGGGTCATGGCCCTCCATGGCAGAGGCAGCTGAAGGAACTGTGATAGGAAGACCAACCATCAGGGTTCATGCAAACCCAAGATGATCCTGTGGGGAACTGAACCTCAGGAAACTGAGTGGGCTACGTGCTCCACTTCTCTTCCCGCTTACACTTTGTAGACAACTCTGAGGATTCAGACTTTGACACTGTAAAATGGAGAGAGCTATGTCCACAGCCATAGGACAGTACACTCTGCTCTAGGTGGCTGCACATAATTTATCTGGGCCACGGGACAACTTCATTCATTTAAAGCATGGGCTCTCCAAGTGTGGCCCCCCCAGATCATCAACCAGACATCTCCTAAAAGCTCACTGAAACTGGAAGCTCCCAGGTTCCTCCTATGAAATCAAACACTCCAGGGGTGGGGCCCTGACACACTGTATGCTTTAACAAGCTCTCCAGGTGATTCTTGTTTGAGAATCAAGACTTAGAAAAACAAGAATTCCTATAAAAAGTAGCTCTAATCCTTTCTCCTCCACCCCCAATAAAACTCATTATTTACTGTGAGGTCACATAAATATTTATTTTCCTTTTATGTACAGTCAATCTAGTATTATTCTCAATGACTCTAAAATGGCATGGAACAATGCTGTAGAAGTCATCAACAACTGGTTTAAGCATGCCCCTCTGGAAGAGAGTTACCCTCCTGTGTAGGCTTGACTCACTAAACATTATAGATCTTTCCCAATTCCCCAGCATCTACAGAAGAGGTTGGCATAAATATCAGCAGAAGGAATATGTGAGCATGGTGAAGTGGGTAGACAAGGGGAGGTAGTGGCCATCAGCACAGAGTCATCTGGCTAGTCACCACTTGATGACACCACCTGCATCCACAATCAGCTCACCTATGCAGAGGATAGACAAAGTGTACCGTCAATAAAGACTATTAGGATTGGCTCTCAGTCCTGGATGCTCCAAGCAGCAACAGCTGGTACCAGAAAAGATTGGTAAGAATTCCTAGTTCCTGCCCAAGGGAAGTTCAGTTGTCTCCTTTGAGGATTTCTGAACAAGAATTACAGAATGGGCAGGCATCGGGAGTGAGCATCCTGTAGGAGTCTCCCATTAGAGTACTATTTTAGACAGGCAAGCAAGAGAGAGATGAATTGCTAGGAAGTTGCATTTTTACAGCAACTGGGAGACAAACTCCTTACCAGAAATGGAAACTCATGTGATATCATTACACTGCATATGAATTATTAATGTTTATAATCTTTTTTTGCCAATTAGGTATTCAAGAAGGTTCCTGTTGACATCATGTTTGACATCATAATGCTTCATCATGCTAAAAGCTTAATAAAATAAATTATTGCTAGAAAAAGAGAGAGAGATCAAACACACTTTTTTTTTGCACTCAAGGGAATACCAGAAGCCAACTAGATAATGAAGATATTGTTTATCATTGATGTACGAAGAGGAATGAAAACTAAACATTGAAAACCCCCAGTGCTGTAAATGGGACCAAATGGCCAAGACTTTCTTTTCCTACACAAGCACTCAGAAAGAGAAGAGGAGCCACATGGCTTCTGACTATCACGCACTCGGGGCAAAAGAATTCTTATTCTAAAAAGCAAAAGGAAATTCTCTTTACAAAATCATCTCATCCATGTAAGAGAACAGAACATGAGAACTTTACAACTGAAACCAGCCATAAAACATTGAGTGCGAAGCTAATGGTATACTATTACGTATTTGGGGGGTCGGAGGAGGGGTAATTGTGTTTAATACATTCTATAGTGTTTATATAAATATACCTGATCTAATTTCAAATGCATAATCTCTGAAGTTTATGTAGTGCATATTCATGTGGAATCACTGAAATGTCACTCTCCCTTCCAACATTCCTAGGAATGACTTGGAATAAATTAAGCTCTTGTTTGGAAATTTTGTTGATAAAGTGACTTAAATTCTTTCTCAGGTCAAGCCTTTTAACACTTAAGCCAAGTAACATGAGATTTGTTCAAGCTTATAGTAACTGCTAGTAATAGAGACCCATTTTCTCCACCAGTTTTTACTCCATTTGGTTTCTAAGTAGCCTCTTGAGGAGGGCATTAAGACGAAGAAAAATAGTCTCATTCATTTTTTTTTCCATTCACTAAACAAACACCAAGTAGCTGGGGTTGCCAGGTATTAAAAAATGAGTTCCTTGCTACTATGAAAGGAAAAAAAAATACATAAGTTTCTCTTGAGCAACCAAAATGAAATACCACCGAGTTCATGACCATCACTGTTCTTGACTACTGCTTTAGGCCTTCAAATCCCCTTTCAAAATCCCAAGTTTAAAATGTTGCTAAATATAGCCTTCTTAGCACCTTGAAATTTCCTCTAATGCTAACTTAATGTTGCTGCTGGCAGAAGACCCAGAAAGCAGCAAACAAAAGCAAATTTGGTGCCCACCACGTGCCTCTGTAACAAACATTTAATGGAATCCAGGTCTCTACTCTTTTAGATATACTGTTAATATTCAAAGGTAAGAAAATAAACTTATTCCTGATACATAATAGGTATGTATTATATGGTATTTTTATGGTAATGGTGATCACAATTATTACTAGAGAAACATCACAGCCATTAGTAAATACAGGTTAAGTTTTACGTAGCAAAGTGATATTCCATTTTACAAAAATGAAGTTCATGAAAGGCAGCTCCCTCTCCCTCCTATTCCTCCAGAGTGGCTGCACTTGGTCCAGGGAAGACTCGGAGCCTCCTCACACTGGGCCAACTGTTGAGTGTATTTTTACAACTAGACATACAATTGTGTCTTTGTCAAGGAATCATGGAATGGTCTCTGGTAATCTACTGACTACATAAGAGCTGTGTCTATCTAACATTAAGAGTTTAGAGATGTATTTTTCCTCTGCAGAATGAGATGTGCCATTGCTCTTGAGTTTGCTATAAAGTAATTAATCTGACACAGTGAAACCCTCTTGGATGTAATCGTACTTTGAAAACATATCGATGAGCACTCTTGGAATAGATTTTCATCAAGAACTATGTAGAGACTGCCTTAACCATCTTTTCCACATCCTCACAATCCCACCCCCCACCCCCAACTCGAAAGACATGTATGCAGAACCACCATCGTGAGGCAGCTGCCCTGAACTGCTAGCATTCCAAACTCTGGCTGTCTTCTCTCAATAATGTCCAGGATACAGTCATCCTAGAGAAACACTATAGTAACAACAGGTTCCACTTGGCTCTCCCCTAGTCCCTTTCTATAGCTCTTCAAACGTAAACAGCCTGGTTCATTCACAAATCCCTGCACTGGGCTACTGTACAGAGAACTCCATCCAGCCTAGCTGACTTACAGGTAAAAATCTGAACCCGAGGCGCTCGAACGTACTGGTGCTGAGGCTGCACCACATACAGACCCAGCTCAGCGCTCAGATTTCATTCAGAGGAACTCGCATGCTCTTGCTGATGCATACCCATCCCTCCAGCTGCATCCATTGGGCCACAGGCTGCCCTCCCTCAACAAGAAACAGGCCGCCCCAACTGCTTTCCGTTGCGCTGCACTCTGCACCTGTCCCCACCCCAGGACCAGCTAGGTTGGTTCCCCTGCACCCTCCAGGATCTTTTTCATATCCAATTCCCTGGGCCCTCATCACTGGCAAACAAAACAAAAAACAAAAAAAAAACAAAAAACCGAAAAGTAAACTCCCTTAGCAACACCCTCCCCCAATCGATCGCCCAACTCCCGCACCCCACCTAGGGCAGACCCGACGGATAACCCCCCAACAGCCAGCATTTACCTTGACGCTGGTGTAGCTAGTCTGGGTCTCGGCCTCGGCGCTGCTGCAGCAGTGGCGCCTCCGGCCCCGGCAGGTGGTCGTGGCGGGGCCCGAGGACCCAGTGCTGCTGCCGCTGCCTAGCTCAGCCCGGGACCTGCGGACTCGGACAGCGCCCGGGGGTCCCGCCGCGCGGCTAGGGGGCATGGCGTCGGCGGCGTCGGTCTGCACGAAGAGGCCGTGCAGGGGTGCCGTGGGGCCCTGCGACACGCTGCTGGTCTGGCGGGGCGAGTTGGACTCATCCGAGTCCCGGCAGTAGATCACACCGCTCTGCGAGACATGGATGCTGGGGGCGCAGCCCATCCCTCAGCCGGGCTCCCCCGCGCGCGCCCGCCCGCGCCCCCGGGCCACCCGGACTCGGAGCTCCCACGGCCACCTGCAGTGAGGGGGCGGGCGTGGTGACGGTGGTGCCCAGACTGCTCGCCCCCAAGTCTGGGTGGCCACCGCTCTGTCGGGCTCGCCTCCGTGCCCCCTGGCGAGCGTCCGGGGGCAGCGCGCGTCACCCCAACTTTCCCTCCCGGGCCATCTTCCTCCCGGAGCGGCAGAGCGCGCACACACGGCCCGCGCGCCCCAGCGGCCGCCACCCTCCCCGCCGCAGCGCCCCAAACGCGCGCCCCGCGCCTCCGCCCTCTGCTCCGCCCGCGCCTCGGCCCGCGCCGCCCAGCTTCCCACACTCCGGCCAGGGCGCCCGCCCGCCGGCCGGCTCAACCTTCCTACTTTCAGTCCTTGCACGTCCCCTCCCAGTCTCGGTCCTCCTCCAGGGTCCCCAAGGGCCACCCCACTCTTCTCCCTGCCGCGCAGTGCCTGGCAGCACGCCTCGGTGCCATCCCCAGTTCTTGGCTGCCCAGGGACATCGTCCCTTGGGGAGCTCCTTGTCCACAGAGCCACCCCCCCCCCCCCAGTACTCTAGCCCCTCTCCCCTAGTCTGCACTAGCCCTGCTCCAGGCCAAGAATAGCTGGGTAGACCTTCGGGTAAGTCTCTTCTCAAAAACACGTTTTCAGCACATCCCTGATTTGTCCCTAGAAGGCCCTATCCAAACAACAGGGAGCACATAGCTCAGGCCCACCAAGCCCATTGACTGGGTTATCAACACACTTGAGGAGTTAAGAGACCCAATTCTTGCATAGCTCACCAGCACCCACCTTCCCCTACATACTAATTCTAGAATTCAGCTGGTTGGTGGCCCAATCTTTGGGGGGAAAAAAAGCATTCCCTGTCTGCAAATCCTTCAGAAGTGTATGCCAAGAGATGGGCTATCCCACAGGGGAATACTATCCTCATTTGAGGAAGATCCAAGGAAAGAACTAAAGCTGGCTGTATGTGGTTTTCTGTTCCCTTGTTTGTTACAGTTGTTTTGTTTTGTTTGTTGTTCTGTTTTTTTTTTCTTCCCTCTCTCCCCAAGTCTTCAGTTCTTCTCTGGGCATCACTAATCATTCACCCAGCCTCCCACTTTTCTTCTTCCACTTTGATTAGGGATTCCAAAATGACCTCCCTCAGTCCCCTCAGCGAGGGCCACACTGCTAGAGAATCAACTCTACTGTGTAACCCATAAGGTAGAAATCCATGTCTCAGGTCCCCAGGCACCACTTGACTACTTAAGGTCGGCCCACAGTGGCCCACGGGAGAAAGCTAGATGACCTGAACAAGGGCTTCACTTAGAGCTCTCCAAGGACAAATGTCAATGCAAAATACGAAGAAGTATCCAGTTCAAAACTCCGTCACTCGTCTCCTCCTCTCCCCACCATCAACTCAAGAGTTGTCAGAGGAAGGTGTCTGACTGCCAAATCGAAGCAAAATAGACATCCCTCCACCTCTGAAATTCACGCTGGTGATGATAGTTTACACTTATACTTGTAAAAATTGGGAGGCTGAGGCCAGCCTGATCTCCATGAGTTCTAGGCCAGCTTGGCCTACAGGGTGAGAATCTGATCTTCAAACAGAAACACCACCACATCAGATAGATGTGAAGGAAGTGGGGGGGGGGGACTTCTGCTTTCTTGCATCCCTGATTACCTGTAACTTTTTTCTTCACTTTAATGTCACCAAAAAAGTTCATCTCCTGGTAATCTGAGGGAAGTCCATGTTGAGTTTTCTAACGGGCAGGCAAATTGCCCAAAGGATTTCTGCATGGTCTGGGCTCCCCCCAACAAACAAAAATTGAGGTAGTGTTTGGCAAGTAATTGGTTTATTAGGTGTCTTGGAAGCAACAGTTTGGGGAGGACAAAAAAGGGAAAGAGGGCAAGTGAAGTCTGAGCTAGGAGAGAAGCTGCCTAGGGTGGGTATCCTGCAGGGAGGATTCTGATGCTAGGACATGCTTCAGAGAGGTCCTGAAGGTCCTGACAAAAGGGACCTTTATACATCCATGTGGATCGCGCATTCATACCAACTGTGCCAGTGATCTTGGATGAGTGGACCTCTTTGGCTAAGGCACTCCCCACTTATGAAAGGGCATGCCCAGCAGGGGAGGAGTAACTCAGAGCCCTTCCTTCTTCACATGGCTGTTTGCCCACAGTACCCTTGCATGTTGATTGGGCCTCATACAGTTAAGAATGTCACGTTAGCAAGGAACGATCATTTACTTAACTTATGATTGATGGCCACTCTCTGCCTTCCTTCTAAGAGTAAGTGAGTAAACTCTATCAGAGCTAAATTACAAGAAACCCACCCCCAAATCTCCATCTCAACTCCAGGTGCAAATTTAACCATTCATGGAGTTCCTACACACCCATCTCAGGCATCATTCATCAGGAAACTGAACATCATATAATTCTTGTGCTGCCGCCATGTTCAAGGAATCCTCAAGGAATTACTCAATGGAGCCACCCATTGAAGAAATAAGTCCCGATGCTGCTTTGGAAGGCTAAACTATGATAAAAACACAAATTATACCCTCTCTTCTGGTGGGGAGATTAGGAGATGAATCATGGCTGCACAGACATCCAGAAATAAATTTGGGTTGAACTTACACATTTTAAAAAATGAGTAAGCCCTGGGGGGGGGGGGGCACCTCAATGTAGCCAGTGAGTAGGACCAGACAGTGTTAGCAGGTTAATTGAACATTTCATGTTGGTTGAATGTGACTTCTCCATGGGCTAGGAGGCGAAGGGAAGGTACTTTAGATATCCATTTTTACATTCTATTTTCAAAGCAGCCACAGCTTCCACCTCCGAGTCTAGCTAGGTAAAAGAAAAAAAAAAAACTGTCTATAATCTCCAAGTGTTCTCAGTGTGACCTGCCTCCATGACAGGGACAGATCTGAGCTAGTCACTGAAACTTACAGGAGTATATAAGTGGAGAAGAAATGAGACTCTGAAATCATTCCCCCGGCTAAGCTCTGAGCCCTGAGTGCTGGCCTCAGG
This sequence comes from Mastomys coucha, assembly GCF_008632895.1. Taxonomy (NCBI): domain Eukaryota; kingdom Metazoa; phylum Chordata; class Mammalia; order Rodentia; family Muridae; genus Mastomys; species Mastomys coucha. The sequence goes on from NW_022196914.1 coordinate 55,717,851, forward strand.
AAGGGATTTCTGAATTGACTCCCTAGCAAGGACACCAGTGCTATCCAGGGTGACAACAGTTTCCTCATATTCAGGAGCTGCATATGAGGTGCATCCTTTAGGCCAAAGTTGTAAAATAAGGTCAGGAAACCCAACCTTATAGAAAGAAATTAATTAAAGTGAGAAATTTTAGCAACAATGTCCAAGAAGCAAATGGAAAGAAAACTTACTGAAATATATATATTTAAAAAGAAACAAAAAACTTATCTAATGTCCAAGGTCAGCAGAGTGGCTTCTATGTTTTATAATGACATTAAGTAAGCACTTACTGCAGAATTATGACCCAGAGCACTGCAGGATCTTGAAGAACTAAAGTCCATTCCAATTCTAAAATGGGATGAATCTCCCAGAATTCCTCTCAAGGATCAGAAAATGTGATTAATACATTTGAATCCTTTTTAACCACAAATGTTAAAACAACCATAGCCACCTGATTGATCTTTAGATAACCAAACATTTAATCAACTGATCCACCTTACAGAACCTCTGGGTTCAAACAGCGTTCCTCACCGTGGCCAGATGACACCATTTATTAGGCAGCCAGAGAAGGATCACTGAACTCATTTGGAAGGATTATTCTGAAACCTGGCTCAGTGTAACCTTGGGGAAGTTATTTAACTTCTGGTCTTCAATTTCCTGCATAACCTCTGATCTCTCCAAATCACTGACATTTGGGATGCTAAGAAAGTTTTCTTCCTTTAAAAGATAATTTTTAATTTAAAATCATGGACCTTGTTTTTAAGCTGAAAGAGTAGTACCAATCCCTGAGGGCACATCAAAATCACCCCCGAAAAATTTGTCAGAAACACGATAATTCCGCATTGCAGGTGTTCAAGGCTGATCCTGCACCTACCATTTCTAAGAAAGGAAATCTAGGGTAACCAGCCCTCACCCATCTTTGTGAGACCATATGAGAGTGATGGCTGCCATCCTTATACAGGCCTGTGGAACCCACACGATGAGGCCACTCCCTACCACAGACTGAGCTCTCACCATCTCTCTATCTGCTTCCACTAAAGTTAGCTAGATAGATATGGCAGAAGAAAGAGGCAAACGCATGGTGGCTTGAAGCTTGTGATCTCAGAGCTTACTAGAGCAGCATACCAGACCTTAGACCCAGTAAAGACATAAGGTGATCCACAACAGCTGGGCCCAACATGGCTGATGTAGATGGCTACAAAAATGTCCTTTGCCTCATGATAATACCAGCTCTATAACCCATAAGCATGCCTACCCATCACGTATCTGATGCCACATTAGGAATATCTCATCCAAGTACAGAAAGAACGTGAACAGTGTTGTGTGGAAATAGTGCTGTGGGGAATTCACACCCAGGCCTAGGACGCCTTGCCTTCCCCTCACTTTCATGATGATAACCCACCCCTCCATCAGTTTGACCGTCAAAGTAACCATCCAAAATAGCACTGTGCTACTACTGTCTGCTTCCACTCAATCTCTGAGCACAGCGCCCTTGCCTATGATAAAGCCCCTCCCATTTCTTCATTTGTCTTTGCTTCCAATTCTTTCTTTGATGGAGACAAGAACCTAAAAACACTGGTAAGAGGTCTCAACCCGGCTCTCTTCCCTCCTAACACTACCACCCAGGCTTCATGCTGTTCCCCCCCCCCCCAGAAGACCTGGCATTCATAGGATGCTGGACCCTCTGCCAGTGAGGCACCCACCTCCACAATGGCATGGCTAACTTCCTCCTTTCCTTAAGTCTCTTTTGCAATGCCCCCTACTCCATGTTTCCATCCTCAACTCCTATTTAAAACTTCAATCAGCCTTCATTCATTTGTCCGTGCCCCTCCTGAGTCCCCTTGGCCTGCAATTTTTCTAGTTTCATAGCATATGCCACCTTCCATTTTGCTAGATAATCAGCTCACTAGTAATATTTTCTGTCTATCTTCTCTCACTATGGAGAATCTAGGTTCTCCATAGGCAGGATTTTTCTAGTTTCTTATTTTTTGATCACATACTTTTGTTGTACCAGTGCCTAACATATATAGCCATCTGTGTACTTGAGGTGGTTAGAATATGCTTGGCCCAGGGAGTGGCATTATTTGAAGATGTGGCCTGGTTGGAGGAAGTGTATCACTGTGGGGTGGGCTTTGAAGCTCCACCCAGTTCAGAAGAGTAAGTAGTCTCCTAGTAGCCTTCAGCTAAAGATGGAGAACTCTCAGCTCTTCCTGCATCATGCCTGCCTGGACTCTGCCATGCTCCTGCCTTGATGATAATGTACTAAACCTCTGACCTGTAAGCCAGCCCCAATTAAATGTTGTCCTTGTAAGAGTTTCCTTGGTCATAGTATCTGTTCACAGCAGTAAAACCCTAACTAAGACAGTACTCAAATATTTGTTGAATAAAAGGATGAATTGTTTTCTTTGCTTTCTCATCTCTGAACTGCCACAACTCAAAATTAAAGAAGCAATTGTTTTAAGTAGGAAATTTCATGTTCTATGATTTTAGTTTTCAAAGTCAATGAATGTGTTCAACTTGAAAATCCTCTTTTTAGAAATAAAATCATCTGTATAGATTGTTATATCAGTGCTAGTTATGGTAATGAAGTGTGAAAAAAAATCCATACATCAAACACTTAAGGAGCAGCCCAATAAACTGTTTAAATGAAAATTAGATTAGAAAGCAATATAATATACACATATCAATTACAAATATGGAAAACTATATGTAATTATTGAGATTCATAAATGAATGTCAAATATGATCTAAAACTTGCATTAAGACCGTCTAAATGAGTTAGTGTAATGTTGCCTAATTGTCTTCTTTTTTTTTTAAAAAATGGCAAGTTATCATTTATAGGCTTTATAGGCTTTCATTGGTAAATTTTTCCATCAGATCAGGAGAGAGATGGTAGGAGAAGAACACAAGGAATGTGAAAAGAGATGGAGAAAGTAATAGATACATAATTACAGGGGAAACACAGAACCAGACCCACAAAAATACACAGAGAGTGAGAGACAAAGAAAGATATAAGCAGACATTTTTAGGGTGGAATATTCCTGGCTACTGCATTTATAGATGCAGCTTTTTCAAGAGAAAAAAAAAATAACTTGTATTTTTAATTATGCTTGCATCACTTTTTAGATTTTTTTTTTTTTTTTTTTTTTTTTTGCCAGAGACCAAATGAAATTAAGGAAAGGATTTGGCCCATAGGACAGTTCTTTCTTGCCAATTGTAGAAAATGAAAACAAAGACGATGAGGGAGGAAAGTCAGTTAACATCCCTGACTTCCTTAGGTCAACATCACCAGACTTGTAGGGCAGTGAGTACCAGACCCTCATCCACATAGTGTAACAGTGACTTGTCCTTCTCATGAACAAGAATACCACAAGGAAAGGCAGGACCAGCTCCCAGGAAGAATTCTATATTCCCTTTCTTCTTTGTCTCCAGGTCCTCTTGGGCCCAAGCAACCAGGCTATAACATTCATTTCCAAATGTCTTGTAATGTGCATTTCACAAGAATGTTCAAGACATAAAAGGATATTCAAATGAAACTCAGGGTAGAGCCTACTCCATAAAGGAGCCTCCACAGCAGCCAGAGATTTAAGGCTTTCAAGAAACAACACAAGCATAATATATAAGGTACAAGAACAACAAAATGAATGGTGCTGTCATTCTTTTCTGGTTACTATGATAATTGTGAAAGGCTTGCAAGAGAAAGAGGATTGCTAGCTAGACCCTGAGTAGGGACTTACTAAATCAGAGGAATCAGTATGAGCAAAGAGACAGAGGCACATCTAACCTTGATGGAACTAGAGTCTATAAACACACTAGACAACTAGACAGTGACTCCTGAGCCAGGGATGATAAACACAAAGAAGAGAGAGACAGAAAGTGCCCGGTGCTGAAATTACCTTTCTGTGTAGAAGTTGCCTATATGTTCTGCTTCCTTTACATAACTACCCTGTGTGACAATCTACATTAAGGAAACAAATCTATTTATTGTCTAGCTAAAGATGTTTGCCAAGTGATGAAGTGTTGGCTTCCATTAAATATGGCTCCTTTAATATTCATATATAGTACTTGAGATTTTAGACATTCTGAATCAAGGTGTATATTTTGATTTACATAACAAAGTTACCGACAAGCACAATATATCAAGCAAGGTGCAGTGCATATCTGTGAATGTGCAAATGCATGTAAGAGTAAGATTTCCTAAATGTCTCAAGAGTAAGGTTAGCAGTCCAGGTTTGTTTGAGTGTCCTAGCTTGTTGTCTGTTGTTGTGTCAAATATCACGAGGAAACCAACTTGGAGATGAAAGGGCTTATTTCATCTATTTCACCTCGATCACTGTCAGTTATTATGAGAAGTCAGGGCAGGACCCTGGAGCTAAGAACTGAAACAGAGGCCACGAAGGAACACCTCCAAGTGGCTTGCTTACTCCACATAGCTTGCTCAGCCTGCTTTCTTAAACAATTCTTAAACCACCTGCCAAGGATTGCACCACCCACAAGAAAGCAGGCTGGACCATTTAACATCAATCATTAATCAAGAAAATGTCCCACAGACTTGCCTACAGGCTAGTCTGATGGAGGCCCTTTCTCAATTGGGTTCCCTCTCTCCAGATCACTTGAACATATGACAGGTTGACAGAAAACTAATCAGCAAATCGGGTGTTGTTGCTTAATCCCAACACTGAGGCAGGAGAACTGGTTTAAACTGAAGGCCAGCCAATGCTACATAATAAGTTCCAGGCCATCCTGGGCTACAGAGTAAAACCCTGTTTGAAAACAAGCAAGCAGAAAACAGCAAGCAAACAAGTCTAGGGTTCTAAGCAGGCCCTCCCCCGCTGGGATGCACACACACCTTGACAGGTACACCATTTACTCCTAAGCATACCATAGTCCATTCATTATGACCCTACTATACTGAGACCCTACTGTGTATGACATGCTGACTCTGCACCAGAAAATAAGAAGGAAAGGATCTCAATTTCTATGAATTTAGACCACTGGGGTGGAAGTCTAGGAAGATAAACAATAAATCCCCTAGGAGTGGTGAAGGTATTTAAGAGCATTGAAATATGTCAAAGAGGCCTGGTGTGCTGATAGAAGTATAAAACCCCAGCTCTTAGGAAGCAAAGGCAAGAAAATTGCTGCAAAAACAAGGCTTACTTGGTGTCTACAGTGAGTTCCACACCAGCTAGAGTTTCACAGTAAGACTCTGTCTATAAATAGTAAATAAATAAATAAATAAATAAATAAATAAATTTGATGTGATAAATCCTGAAGTAGGGCTATAGATATTTTCTCAGAGAAGAGGACATTTAGGCTAAGAATATCGGAGGACGTTATCAAACAGACTCTTCCTTCAGTTCTTTTTCATCTGCATACCTAAGACACTAAGTCCTACCACTACCCAGGGCACCATGAGAGAGAGAGATATAAAGGACATTTGACAGCCCAGGCAGGAACACACACGTACTTATACACAAGTGTGTTCATACTTACCATGAGATTAAAACCCTAACTCAGGAGAGAAAGATGAGTTTGAGCGCAGAGAACTATAATATGTTGCCAAGAAGATAGATAAGGTATGGCTACTCAAAGTGGGAGGTTGAATAACTAGAAAAAGTGGCATTATAGAAGATTTCCATGAAGACCTAGAGGTGGTAACAATTGATGAATACTTGAAGAGCAAGAAAAGTGGAGACTCAAAGGCCTTGTGCTGAACCTGCTATGAACCCCGTAAGGAGTGCACCTGTACATACAGTGGATGCTTCCCCAAGATGTGCATTTTGTGAGGTCCAGAAGTTTGAGTCTAGAGACCAGAAAGTGTCCACTCAGTACCAATGCTGATACTTGTCCCCAGAACAGGACTAGAATATAAAGCAAGACATCAAGAGGGTCTTCTGTGTCTACTGCTAGGCCTGAAGAACTTACAAACTAGGAAGAATAAGCAGTATTATTTTAAAGACCAGAAGAGAGCAGAGAGGCAGGCCAGCCTCCAGGTAGTCCCAGTCAACCAATGAGTACGTGGCTCACCCTTTCCCAGTGAGATGAAGAAAGTCATCTCTTTGCCAAGACTTCCTTCCATGGGCATCCCTACAACCAGACCCACCCAGGGATGTTAGTTTCTTGCTTCCTGCTTGGATTGCTAAAGTCAACCTTTGAGACTTTGGCTGCAAGAACAGCTTTTAAGCACTTGGAAATTCATTTCATTCCCAGTCCCAGGTGCTAGGAGATGGCAGCTCAGCCAGAGAGCCCTGCATTAACACCTCCTGTGGATATTAATCCTCTTGCTTTGGCTGCTAGGGCAGTTCTAGAAGCCTTCTACAGGAAGCGTCTTCCTTCTTGGAATCTGACATTTGCTCTGCAGCATGGCACTTCCGGTGTTATGTCATTAAATGTCTCCAAGGCAACAGGAGCTGGGGCATGACTGATAACTTCTTCATACCTCATATCATAGACAGAAATAGATTGGGTCACATGGAAGGAAGCTTTCCGGGTTCTCCAAACCAGTGGCAACCAAACTTTAACATAGATCAGAGTGGGCAATCTGCCAGAACACAGATTGCAAGACCAGAGAATGTGTGTTTCTAACTCCGACCTGAGGAACAAGACCGCCACTTAGAAGTCCTCACTTTTGATTTGCATTGCTTTGGCTGCTAGGGCAGTTCTAGAAGCCTTCTAACAGGAAGTGTCTTCCTTCTTGGAATCTGACATTTGCTCTGCAGCATGTCACTTCCGGTGTTATATCATTGAACATCTCCAAGGAAACACTTTTTTATTTATTTATTTATTTATTTATTTGATTATTTGATTTTTCCGAGACACAACTTGTGCTTGATGCTGAAGCTCCATTCCACAGAGAATTGCCATAGAACACTATCAGACGAAGAACAAGAAGAGGGTAGATTTGGGGTGTCTCCAATCACTCTTTCTGAGCCCTGGAAGTCTGCAGAGGCCCGGTTTACTCACAGAAGTCAGTGTGATTTTTTTTTTTTTTATACACAATGGCAATGCATTCCCAGCAGAGCATTTGATTTCATTTTTTCTTACTATAAATGATTCAAACCCAGAAAGACAAGTCCGCTATGGTGTTTTAAGGACAATAAAGTTTTGTAAAAAGAGACCTGGGGTGGGGGTTGGGGGGTAGGGAGGAGACTGGGAGAAGAGATAATATAAATTTGGTCCAGTGTATAGGCACAAAGCAGATAGAAATTATTTCTATAATACTAGCCACCATGTGGGAAACAGCTCAGTAGTAAGAGCTTTGAACTCTGCATGCCTTATTTCTCTGAGTTGCTCTTATGTTTGTGTCTTTAGATAACGAAAATTTTCAACACCTCTTTTCTGTTTACCATTGACCTGAACTCCCACCTGATGTAACTACTTGCTTTCTCTAAGCATTGAGTCACCTACTTTTAGAAGTTATAAAAACCCAACATAAGCCTTTGACAAAGAAATATGGCCAGTGCTGTGCATGATGAAGTTCTCACTGAGATCTCAAAGCTTTCATATCGGTGAGTCTATTCCTGTTGAAATCACCAGCTGTTACAAATGTCCCTTCCCAGGGAGTCATAAGCAATGCCTACCCCTCCTCCACAGGTCCCAATGACCAACCAAGCTACAAGTCCACCAAGCTTTACTCTGCAGGAACCAATCAGCTTGTAGAGCTTACCTACAGATCATAAGTGAGGAGCTATTTACTGGAATATGGGGGCTGCTCCCCTGCAAAAGTTCACACTAGAAAGTCTTTACCTGTGGGGTAGATGCAGATAAGAGCCTACATCCTCCTAGTCTTCCCCAGTCTCTATATTCTAGCCATTTCCCAAGGTCAAGTGTAATTAGGGCAGAGTTTGCATACAATAGGGGATAGGAGCTCACAGGTGAGGGTCCTGTGACTTAGGAGGAGATGTAAACAGTCAACAAGCCTAGTTGGAATAATCTTTTGTAATCGGGCATAGCCAAATGCCCCAAGATTACAATTGTTTGGCTAAGAGGATATTCCTATACAATACCAGCATAAACATTGCCTTAAACATGCACACACTCACACACACACAATTCATACACACATACATACACACTCACACACATACACACAACTCATATACACATACACACTCACATTCACACTCACATATACTCACACATATGCTTACACACACACACACACACACACACACACACACACACACACGCACGCACAACTCACATTTACATGCACACATGCACCCTCTATGGGTTCTTGAAACAAAAGTGACTCATTGGGACATATGTAATATGAGAGTCGTCTTTGGATGACTCTAAGGAAACAGCTTCTTTGGACATAGCAGAAAAGTGACACATATCGGACTCATGGCAGTTTGGACAGCATGCACAAGACCTGTGCGAGCACAAACCAGATCAAGTGTCAGCACAGAGAGGGGAGCAAGGCATGAAATCCCACTCCTAGCCTTGGAATGATTGGCAATTGTTACTGCTGGGAGAAGACATTTGATTTTCTCTAGGTGTATAGTCCCTGGCAAGCCAACCATGCTCCAGTGATAGACCTCGCAATCATGAAGCTGTGGACAGTAGAAACTGGCCTTGATGGGGAGAGAGAGAAGGAACAAAGTCGGGTGGATAAGGAAACAGGGTGGGTCCAGGAAGAGCTTGAGGGAGGAAGAATGAATATGATCAAAATACATAGTTTAAAACTTAAAGATCTAATCAAATAAGAAACTGAAAAATGCTAAATTTGGGAGCTAAAACTACAAGACTCTTAAAAACCTGTAAAACGCCACCCTTAGAGGTATGAGTTCAAGGCCAGGCTGATAAGACTAAGAAACAATAATGTACTGAAGTGCAGATTCAAATAGCAACACAAATTGGCCTTGTAAGCATACTAAGTTAAAGGAGCCAGATAAAAGGCCACAAAGTATGGTCCGTTTGCACAAACTATCCAGTCTATACTGACAAATGCTGACATATCAATCAGGTAGTTGCCAAGGTTTGGAAATTCAGAGCATGGGATTCCCTTTCAGGGTGATATTTTAAAACAGCTGGAACTAGGTGGGAGTTGTGGTTGCCCAGTCAGGCATATTTCACCAGACACTTTAAAATGGCGACTTTTATATTGTATGTGTTTTATTACAGTAAAGCAATGTAATTCATCACTTCACTAGAATAAAAGAAAACCACTTATCAGCATCTAATAGATGCAGGGGAAACATCTGCCAACTCCCTACATGTACTTACTAGATAAGAAACCTCAATGAGACCATTTATTAAAGGCCGTTTGTTCCATCCACAGCTTCAGAAAAGAAAAAGAAGGGATAATCAGTATGATCCTTAGTGGAAAATTCCTCAGTGCCTCTCACATCAAAGCCCAGGAGTACATCACCTAGGCACTGCACTAAAGGAAGAAAGGAGACACAGGTTAGATAAGGATGCTTCAGAAGCATATGTGTGCACAAAGCCCCCTAAAGACTGCAAAACAGCCACCAGACCCAATAAGGGAATTCAGCAAACCTCAGACCACAAGGCCAATAAACACAGGTCACCTGTTTTCTATATGCTAGTAATGAGGATTTGGGAATTTGACATTTTCAGCACCATTAATGATGATGTTGGGAAGCACGAACCTTTCTCTGTGGCTCTCCTTGCTAAAAGCTAAGACACCAACGAAAAGGTTTGGGAAAACCCCGGCTCGTCAAGTCCCACTGGGTTTCATAGCTGCTGCATTGTTGTTGCTGGGACAACCAACAAAAGTGGTTGGATCTACTCAATGCCATTCCGACCCAGAAACTGACCAAATGATTCTAAAACTTGTGTAGAGTACAAAAGGTCTACAATAACTCAGTGAATTCTGCAAACAAAATTGAAAGATTAAGCCTGCCTCTAAGCTTGAATAGAAAGCCACAGTGAACAAAGCAGATGCTGGTGGTATGGTGACAGACAAACAGGAAACTGGAACACTATACTGTCCAGGTACATCATCACACATCAACGCAGCTTCAGCAGCACTTCCATGGAACTCACTGAGAGGACAGAGTCTGTCAGCAATGGCGCAAGGCTGATGGTGCACACAAAACAACAGAACAAAGAAAGCTCATAAGTAAAAACTCTGACCCTTATGTTACACCATTCACAAACATTAACCACATGGGTCATAGAATTCAGCAAGTAATCCAAGGCTTAGAAACTTCTAGAAGTAAACATAAATGTTTACAATTGTGGAGTTGGCAAAGATCGCTTAGGGGAAAAAATGTAAAAGGAATGTGCAATAGAAAGAAAGAAAGGGTGTCTTGGAGTCCAACTGAAACTTAGCAGTCTGTTCTTGTATAGTGCCTCTAAGAAAGAACAAGGGAAGTCACTGACTGGAAGGAAAATATATCTGGGATACGTTTACCTCACAAGACTAGAGACAGCTGAGGGACAGTGGTTGTCAGAGGGGGGGGCACACAAAGATACACACATATATACACCACACAGAGACACACACATGGACACACACACATAAATTATATACACATATACACACAAATTATATATTTAATATAACATATTAAATATATTGTATATAATTAACATATATAATTATTGTATAATAATAAATATAACAATATATTTAACATGTTACATTAAATATATAATTTGTGTGTATATGTGTGCACATTCCTGCAAGTTGATAATCAGAAGATAAACAATCTAATTAAAAACAGGATAAAATTTTTAATAATCTCACAATATCAGAAATAAAAATGGACAGTAATCACATGGAAAATGTTCACTATCTGTCATCAATGAAGCGAATGAACCACAAGGATATTTCACTACATGGTCACCGCTGTGGCAAAAATGCAGTTGTTCCAGATTCTCCTATCTGGCTACATATATTGGTACAATCACTTTGTGCATTTTCTTATTAAATATACAGCACATTCACCCTAAAACCATGCCACTGCCACTAGTCATTTATGTCCAAAAGCTTCTCTCTAGGTGTTCAAGACAGCTTTTTATTTTATTTTACTTATTTATTTAGTTAGTTAGTTTTTTCGAGACAGGGTTTCTCTGTGTAGTCCTAGAAGTCCTGGAACTCACTCTGTAGACCAGGCTGGCCTCGAACTCAGAAATCTGCCTGCCTCTGCCTCCCAAGTGCTGGGATTAAAGGCGTGGGCCACCACTGCCCTGCTCAAGGCAGCTTTTTAAATACTACCCCTGACCTGGAAACTACTCAAAGGTCCATGAGTCCAGGAATAAATGAATTGTAGTACACCCATACAATGAAAAACTAAAAGATCTGAAGTGGAAAACTGCAGATTATTTGTGTACACACACACACACACACACACACACACACACACACACTGAGTTAAAGAGAACAGCCACAAAGGGTCACATACATGTGTTACTTTTCTCACTACCTAAGACCTGTTAAAGGAATGAAGGGAGGAAGGTTTCAGCTGTTTGTGGTATAAGGTGAGGTGCAAGCCACCATTGTGGGCAAGGCATGGTAGCAGGAACGGCCCCTTGGCTGTGGCAGCAGAAATGTGCTTGCTCACATTTCAGTGGCACAGGAAGCAGAGATGAGGACAGAAAGCAGAGCAAGGTTATACAGCCTCCAGACCCTCTCCACAGTGACCCACTTCCTCTAACTAGTCCTAACTTCTATTGGTCCTGCAACCTCCCAAAACAGTGCTGCCATCTGGGGACCAAATGTTCAAACATTTGAGCCTAGTTATTTATGGTGGGCATTTGAATCCATTACATTGCATGGTATAATTGGCATAGACAAAGGCAACTTTGTCCACAGTAATAGAAGATCAGTGGATGCTTCATGACTCTGGTCATGAACTGACTCTAGGAAGGCAGAGTGGATGGAACTGGATTATATCACACAACGGTAGTGATTGCACATTACACAATGAAATTCTTCATCAAAACTTAAGAATGGAGCTAGGCGGTAGTGGTGCCTGCCTTTAATCCCAGCACTTGGGAAGCAGAGGCAGGTAGATGGCTGAGTTCGAGGCCAGCCTGGTCTACTGAGTGAGTTCTAGCACAGCCAGGGCTACACAGAGAAACAAACAACAAACAAACAAACAACCTTAAGAATGGAGATGGGATGTGATGGTCTACACCTTTAATCCTAGTTCTTGGAAGATAAAGGCTGGTGGATGTCTGTGGGTTTGAGGCCAGTCTGATCTGTACAGTGAGCTCCATGGCAGTCACTACTACATAGTGAGATCCCAGTTTAGAAAAATAAACTCATGAATGGTATACTTTAAAAGGTGTGTGGTTTAGTTTATTGTAAACACACATACTTCAAGCAAATTTTTTTTTTAACTTGCAGCATTTAACTGTTACAAATATAACTATCTTCCCAAATCCCCAGTGGAAGCCACGATGCCTAATGAGTCTGTACTTAGAGAAGAGGCCTCAACTGGCAGTTAGGGTTAAATGAGGATAAGGAGCCCTAATCCAATAATACTATCATCCTCATAAGAACTGCAATGTTCACCGACACACACACATGCACAAACATGCACACATACAAACATGTACATATGCAAACACATGCACACACATGCAGACATATGTACATATGTAAATACATGCTCACACACACAATGCACATACACACATGCAGATAGAGTGTGTATGTGTAAGAGAGAAAGAGAGAGAGAAATGGAGACATAGCAGGATGTTGACAGGTGTGCACAAGTCAGAAAGCAACATCTCACCAGAACACACCCAGCACCAAGCACTCAGCACCCAGCACCCAGCACCCTGACGTTAGACTTTCAGCCTTCAGAACTAAGAACTGAATTGCAGTTGTTTAGGTCACCCCAGGGTGTATGATATTTTGTTACAGCAACCTGCAAGGAAATGGATACATCTCAGCTCCTGAGCATGAGAAAATAACAACTCAGCACTCTTGTCGGAGTACTCTTGGACCTGGAGAATCTTCAGCCAGATGAATTTGTGCTGAGAGACTTCCTAGTATTATTTCTACAGAGGATCTATGCAGGGCAAGTGGACCATGCCATCAGCCAGAACTGGTAAGGTTGAAGGTTCAAAGTCCCCTCGTAAATCTCATAACTGAGAATGGCAGGCATTGGAACCAGCTCTCTGCCGTGCTCTACCTGTCCTGGAATGTGTAACCACGACATCACATTGCGAGGGCCATGACAACCAGTCATGTAGGGACAACTAACACCTGAAGTCCTCTCCCATGCAAATAGAGCATCCCTAACATCTCAGACTGAGCCAATGGGAAGCATCTACCCCTGAATCCCACCCTACTCCTGGAATGTTTATAAGGTCCTATGCGTAAAGTGCAGGAGTTATTTCACCAAGAATTGTCTGACGGTGGCTGTTTTACTGAGCTGTAACACTTCAGGGAAGAGTTTTCTCTCCCAAAGAAGTCATCACTGGACCTTGGCTCTGCTACCTGCTACTGATCGCTGCTGGTTGCAGCCACTTCCCACCACGTGATTCGTGGCTCCAGCCATGGTTTCTAGCCGACCACCCCAGCTCGTCACTACTGCTGCAAAGGTAGTGGAGAACTGCCTCCCCTGCCCCCTCCCCCGGCCTCATAGAGCTGTAACACTTTGGCAGTTCCAGACAGGCCAGAGCCCCTCAGAACCTTTCACTCTGGCCAGGCTAGAGACTCTCACATTGAGTCCTATCTCCTCTGAGCTGTGCTCTGGCAACCTAGCATCGAAGCACACACGCAGCCAGACAGGTCTGAACCACAGGTCAGACATATTGTTTACAGGTTAGACCCAGAAGGGTGATGAGAACAACTTGTAAAAGCATCTTGGACCAGGCAGACTCCCTGGAAAGTAAGGTCCCAGAAGACCTCTGTGTCTGTCACCCTCACTGTAAATCAGACTTTGGTGATGCAGTTGTTCTTGCCTCCTGCTGACTCTTGCTTGGCACTGGCCACTGAACTAGCTGAAAGACAATGTCCTAGCCAATGTAACTAGCAACTGAGCTTAACCCAGAGTCATCTGATAGCAGAGCCTCAGTTGAGGTACTGCCTAGATCTAATGAGCTTATGGGCACATGGAGGCTCAGGCCATGGTGGGAGGTACCAACCCTGGCCAGGTGGCCCTGGGCTCTGTGAGGAAGCTAGTGGAGCAGGAGCCTATGAGAGAGGTTCTGAAGCACCGTTTGCCCACGGATTCTGCTATACTTCCCTGGCAGTGACTAAGTTCCCTGGTTAGGAACAAGGCTGGGTGAAAGAGCCAGCAAGCCTACCTTCAAGTTCCTGCCCTGCTTTCTCTCAATGATGGACTGTGACTTATAATAATCCATACACCCTTTCCTCCCCACATTGCTTTGGACCACGGTGTTTGTCATGGAAACACAATGAAACTAGAACAGTGCACTCTCCTGTCTACCATTCAATCCCTTGTACCAAAAATGATTTCTGGGGGGAGGGAGCTAAGTGATGACTCGGCAGTTAAGAGTGTTTACAGATCTTACAGAGGGCACAGGCTCAGTTTCCAGCATCCACACAACAGCTTACAGCCACACACAGCTCTGGCTGCAGGAATCTGATGGCTTCTACTAGTGTTAGGACCCCAAGGTACACACATGGAACACATATGTACAAGCAGGGCATTCACACATACACATAAAATAAACCTACATCTTTATGAAATAATCCATCTGATTCATTGGTTCTCATTTTCCCACTGGTCATGGTTCAGTTACTATGAACAACAATTTTTTTTTTGTCAATAAAACACAGTCCCCCTATCTCTCTCATAGTTATCTTTCTGGCTCTCAAGGATTTCGAACTCCAGGGGAAGGTCTTGACCATGACATGGTGAACTGCTGCACTCAAGGTCTGGTTTTAGATCTCTCCAGACAGTGGTGGTATCAGCCCAGACTATCTGTGGCAACTCATGAAGAATCATGGGACTATGAGCAAAAATAGATGTGCATGGACAGCAAACCTGACCAATGGAATGAGGCAAAAGCTCGCCCTGTGTGAGATCTGGGACGGACTTTGGAGAGAGATTCTATCACCTTTGACTTTCTCACATGTAAATTATCTTTTACTCACCTGATGTAATTGTTTTCTCTAGGTTGCTAACTTAGACCTGGTCATGAGAGCTTCTAGCCTTGTGCAATCCTACCTAGGACTAGAATGTTTTCAGCCTCTGAGACTCACCTGCTCTAGTTCTCTCTGACTTCTAGCTGGCTGGTCAATTCTAATGCTCTGCCTCAAACTCCTCTCCATGCTAACTGATTTAATCTGGCTTCTCTCTTAGCCTCTGACTTTTTGCTCTGTATGGCTTCAAACTAACTCTGGCAGTCTGTTTTTAAACTTCTGGCTCCTGCTCATTCTCTAGCTTGTTCTGTCTTCACCTGTGTCTAGGTTGTTCTTTCTTCAACCTGTCTCTGTAAAATTCTTGAGATAAAACAGACTCTGTTCTCTCTCTCTCTCTCTCTCTCTCTCTCTCTCTCTCTTTCTCTCTCTCTCTCTGTCTCTCTCTCGTGTGTGTGTGTGTGTGTGTGTGTGTGTGTGTGTGTGCATTGCTCTCTTAAGTAACTTTTCTTTTCTCTCTCTTCTCATCAGAGTTATATACATCCTATTCTATCAAATCTTTCTCTGATTCATCACTTTGTCTGCCCCTCAATTAGGCATCACTTTTAAAAATGAGTACTTCCTTCTACAAACTAAGTTTACCTTTGTTGTTTGAGATTAAAGGTGTGTATTAGGGGAATTGTTTGGGATTAAAGATATATACTAAGGGTATGTCTTTTTTCCAGCCAGAGTGCTTAAATGTGTGTACTAAGGCTGAGCCACACCACAACTAGAAACAGCTTTTTTCAGCAAGTAACACTATCTCAGGGTTCACAGAGCAATCAAATATCCTGCAACACTCATGCCCTGCATTCTACCCCCATACAAACATTGTTTACTTCATTTAGGAGAACTTAACTGTGCTTCACTATCCCAACTGCTACCATCCTGGCCAAAGGCACATCTTCTCCAGACTGGATTATGGCAGTGGTCTTTTAGCTCATCTCTTTACCTAGTTCTCCGAGATATCCTCCAGAACTTTCTGGATGAGCACATGTGATCTCAGCCAGATGCTATCAGTTCCCACCGGGACCATAAGGTCTCCATACTCTGGCTTTCTAAGAATGGTTACTTTCAACCCCACTGCCTCCCTTGCTGTTTGTTGCCTCATAGCCTCCCTGCTTCACCTCAAATACAACAGCTCCTCTAGGACCTCCACACCTGCTGTTCCTCCTGCTGGGAATACTTCTCCCCAAATGCCCACACAGCTCACTCCCCACTCTCTTCAGGAGTGTTACAAGACAAAGGGGGCCTTCACTTCTGGCTGTGTCCAACAGGACAACACCTTCCCAGGCTGTCCTTGCAGCTGGCTCCTGCAATGTTTCTCTAGCACTCACCTGACTCCTCCTTTCTTCCTTTCTTCATCTTCCCTACCTCTCTTTCTTGACCTTTTCTTCACACCGTAAAGGGGCTTCCTAGTCATCTGTTGTATGGACCTTTTAGTGAGGAGAAGCTAGAGTGCAAAGCAACTATCCCAGGCTGCCCTTCTTCTCTCCTACCACGCATACTCCCACATCACTCCAGATTTCAACCCACATGGGCAGTGGTGGGAGCAAAGGAGGTCCTATAGTCTGAAAAAGTCCCTTTAAAGCAGTGGCCCTTATCCTGTGGGCTTCGACCACTTTTGAAGGGGAGGCTGAGTATCTGATATCCTGCATTTCCAATATTTATATTACGATTCATAATGGAAACAAAATTACAGTTATGAAGTAGCAATGAAATAATGTCATGGTTGGGGGTCATCACAACATGAGGAACTGTATTAAAGGGTCAGAGCATCAGGAAGGTTGAGAGCCACTGCTGTAAAGGCAGGAGAAGGAACTGAGGAAGACAGGGTAGTGCAGCCATACCTGGGCTGAGTCAAGAGGCCATCTGACAGGTGGGATCCAATGGTAGTTGTCCCTAGCCTCCTTCCTTCCATTCTTCTCCTGGGGGCTTCATTTTTACCCCCAAAGCTTCCTTACCAATTCACCCACCGAACTGAGAAGTGAGTGGCAACCCATTAATGCCTCAGCTCTCAGGTTACCACACAGGGCCTGAAACAGATGCAGAACCTTGTCTGTGCCTGCAATATCAGACAATATCGCTGCAGACCCTATGTGCTGTGACACACTGCGCCACCCTCCCTCCATGCATAGTTCCTTTCCATCCCTTCCTTTGTCCTTCCCTACAGTCACTGTCCTGTTCATTCAACACCCCATCCCTATGTGTTTCTTGTACCCATGGCATCCTTCCTGCTGCTGCAAAGATTGTGGGTGAACTGTGACCTTTCTGATGGAAGTTAAACATGCCACACAAGTAGCAGTATCATGAGAACTGGTATGTGCCACCTCACAAATGCCCTTCCTGAGGTGGCAAAATCTGCTCAACGAAAGACTGATGATAAGCATGCTCCAGTGGCTACTGCCCCTTGAAAGTGCTGTTCTAGAAGAAGGAAAAAAACCTGAGTTTTTCTCTCAGAGGCATGAAAATGAGTGTCACAAATGGTTCTCTTGGAGCAGAAATTCTGGACAATGGACTCTCTTGCAAAGAGCTTCTGTGTCAATATGGTCCTTCCCCAGTCTTCCCAACGTCATTTTGTCACCAACAATGCCAGAGCCAGAACAACTTACCAACTTTCTAAAGTGCTGTATTGTAAACAAAAACGGTCTAGAATTTTCTCCCGAGAATTCTAAGCAGAAGTAGAAAGCAGGTGCTAAACATGCAGAAAGATCATCTCTTTCTTACTATGTAACCCACGTGACTGCCTGGAGTGTGTGCAGTGGTAAAGGACTCATGAATATTCAGATATTGGCCAAGTCATCTTCCTTCTAGAAAATGGTCGACTTACGGATTGGTCTCTGCAAAGCATCCTTCAATAGACATGTGAGCTAGAAAGCAGAGTTAGCGCCTTGTGGATGTTACCAATGTTTCCTGCTGGCTATGGTTCTAAGAGGCCAGGAAATCTAAATGCTCACACCTGCTTGGCTTCTAGTAAGGGCCTTCTTGCTGTATCATAGCATGGCAGAAGGCAATACAGAGCAGGAATACCAGCTGTAGCCCCTCTTCTTTATAAAGCCACAGTTCCACCATAGGGGACCAGAGTTCCGCAAAGGTAGGAAGCTTTCATGGAGCTGCCTGGTGCCCGGGGTCCACCAAAGGTCATTCTCTGGCAGCCCCAGTCATGGTTCAACAGGGCCAGGTGAAGCAATGGCCACTGCTCAAGGACATGGACAGAAAACCTTGGTGATGTTCACACTGTGTTAATGCTACATACATTCAGGAGATGAGCCATGTTATTCCTTGACCTATATTTTTAAAGATAGATCAAATAGAGAGGGGGGCCCTGGTAAAGACTTGCTATAGGAAGCAGAGCCACCACAGAGTCTCATCTCTAGGGAATGTGATCAGAAGGGTGAGGTTGGAACTGCTGCAGAGTCCCCAACCAGGACAGTCCTTAGCAGAGCCATGGGGGTAAGACCATGACTCTGGGCTAAAGACATATATTTCTTGGGATAGAGGGATGGCTCAGAAGTTAAGAGCACTTGTTGCTCTTGCAGAAGACCCAGCATCCACACAGCAGGTCACAACTGTCTGTAACTATAGTTGGAGGGAATCCAGTCTCTGTGGGCACCAGGCCTGCAGGAAAACCACATCATAGAAGTAGGCAAACACACATACACATAAAACTAAGTAAATGTCTTCAAAAAATAAATGGATTTCTTTTCTTTGTAAATCATCCAATCTTGGGTATTTAGTGGAAGCAGTACAAAGCAGTATAACCCCCCCACACACACACATACACACACTCACACACAATGGGAATGTCTATACTGCATGACTTGTTTGATTCCATAGCCCATGGTTGGAGGGTAATTTGCCTTAAGATTAATCTTGCTTTGAGTCTTACTCATAACTGATTCAGATAAGACTCTGGACTTCAGACTTTTGAGTTGGTACTGAGTAAATTGAGACTTTGTGTTGTAGGCTATTGGGATGGAATAAGTGTGAGAAGGACACGAATTTTGGAGGCTAGGGGGAAAATGGTGTAGTCTGAATGTATCCTTCAAAATACATGTTAGCAATTTAATCCCCAAAGGTATAACATAGGGAGGTGGCCCTTTGTAAGGCTCCACCTCATGAATTGATTGGTTGCAATTATTAAAAGAATTTATAGAGGGAACTGTGCCACTTACCACAGTTTTTGTCCCTTGTACCATGTGAAGGCATGGTCCTCCCCAATCTAGATGATATAGCAGCAATATGCCACCCTGAAGCAGGCAGCCATCCCGCCGCCAAGCCCAACAGGTTGACATTTTGATCTTAGATTTTCCAATCTTACTGAACTATGGGAAATATAATTTTGATATTCATAAAGTTCCTAATCTTGGACATTTTGTTATAGAAATACAAATAGATTAAGACATTATGGACCTCACTCCTAAAGAGACACTCATTTCAGGGACACATTAGTGATTGGGCCATACATCAGAAGGCTGAGGCCAGACAATAGCATGCCAGAGAATGGATACATTGGCTCGTGGAGGGGAAGGGACACAGCTTGTGAGACAGGGACTCTGGTTCTGGTCCTTGCCACTGCTGCTAGATTTCATCACATCTAAGACACACAGAGATATAAGCCACTATCACTTCTTGTATCACTAAGAAAAATCCTTGCTGTCCATTAAACAGCATGATAGGCTAAGGACTTCTAGAGAACTGGCCCCACCGGTTTCTCATTCTTGTTATTTCTGTCTATCCCAAAGGGTTAGGCAATTTCTCCTACATTCTAGTTGGCTACCTGACATCTAATCAATAATCCTTTTGTAGACACCTCAATAACACAACTTAAATTTAGCCATATGCACTTGTAAGCCGCCTTTCTTAAAAGCTTGTACTTTGCAAAATAGACTAAGAAAACAAAGCTAAAATTTCATCATTCCTCCACTGACAATTACTTTATCATTATCAAATTTATACCTCATGTTCTATTTCCTTGACTCATTGAATAAACAATGACTTTTAGTTTTAATGTCAAAACTACAGCAGAACCTTTTTAAATAACTGTCATCAGGAATTAATCAGCGGCTCATCCCATGATAGAAAAATTCAAAAACAGGAAGCTAAAACTATCTACACATTCACAGACAATGACAAATCCATTGCAGCTACTGCCTTGCTAATAGCAATTTATCAGATGCTGTCCAGCCAGCAGCGTGGTCACAGATCCATGCTGGTGATCAATCCATAAGATGCAATGAGCTTCACCATTGCCCTTACTTAACTTTACAATAGGAGCTGTGTCCATAAACACAGTGTGCACAGTATCTATGGCCCAATAGGAAGGCTCTCAGATGCCCACATTGCCATTCTTGGTCTCTCTTAGTCATTGCTACCACCAGTAATACAAAAATTCTTGATGCATCTATTAATATGAAGCCCTTTTGAATAATGCCAAAAAAAACTGAAAAAAAAAATTACACTTTTTGTTGCAAAATGTGAGGGCAGGGGATCAGAGAAATAAGCAAGATATAAAGAGGGAATGATTCCATGATGTTTTAGAAATTTACATGACTCCTCCAATAAACATGGAGTGACTACATTCCATCCCATGTCATTTAATAGAAACAATGAATTATGGTCTAAACTATAATGCCCCAAGTTTACTGAAGCCTGGGTCCCTAAGTACTTCAGAAGGTAACTATATTTGGAGGCAGCCTTTAAAAAGGGCTAGTATTAAATGAAGTTATTAACATGGCCCTTAATCCAATGTGATTGGTGTCTGTGTGAGAAGAGATCAGAACACAGACATGCAGAAAAAGGGCTAGATAAAGGATGGAGAGATGGCTAACTGTAAGCCAAGGAGTGAGGTCCTCAGAGCAGCCAGTCCTGCTGGGACCTTGATCTTGGGCTTCTCTAAATTTCTATGTGGAATCAATTTTCTCCTATGCAAGCCTTTGGCACTTTGTTATATCTGCCTTAACACATTGATACAGACTGCTGTGTATGTGGCCTTCCCTCCTTTTCCTCCTCACCTTCCTCTTTCTCCTCCCCCTCCTCCTCTTCCCCCTCCGCCTCCTCCTTCCCCTCTGCCTCCTCCTCCTCTTCTTCTTCTTCTTGGTCATGGACTTCTCTGTGTCCATGTATCTGAGTAAGGTCCATGCAAATGGTTCTGACCAAAGCACAGAGAAATAGAGGAACTAAGCCTCCTTCTTAAGTGGAGGCATTTAAAAACAGTTGTTAAGTTTTGACCGCATCTATCATCTTCCCTGCCATAAAACCATCAAGACTGCATGTTCTAAGTAGCAGAGTCACAAGGCGACAGAGCTTCTGCCAGCCTGGTTCCCTGAGAGACTGCGTGGAGCAAGCACTCTGTCAATCGACTTTGGACATAGAATGTGAGGCATAAACCATGTATTTAATCCACTGAAACTGCAGAGTAACTATGACATACCCACTTGTGACACGACACACAAATCTACCTCACATAAGCCAGGCCACCAGAGCGCTTAGAGTCCATGTTCAATTGTTATTTGAGCAAAATATTGCCAATGGCACAACAGTGCTGCTTAATCCTTAGAGGTAACTGACAGGTGTTTAACCAGACTTAGGGCCTGCTCAGTGGGAGGAAACTCCTTCCTGGTACTGTAAACCTGGCCAAGAGAACATGGCAAGAGAGGATCCCAGAGGAGGACATACTACTGTCGTTTTTCTAAACTGATACAGACTCTAACTGTATTCTAAATACTTCTCCTTATATCCATAAATAAATGCAACTCTCCTTACCAAGGCAGCTGCTCTTAGCAGCTAGAGAAATCACTACAGATACTCAGGACAGGCCAAAGGGCCCCGACTGAGACATCTACACTACAATCCCTACATCTAAATCTCAGGAACATCCCAGAAGAGGACTTGAAAGAGCTTACGAGCCTCAGTCCCTAAAAGAAGAACAGGAGACAGTGTCTTCCAGACATGTCAGGGAAATTGTGCCCATGGCTCTTAATGATATGGGTGCTTGCATAAGACCTGCACAGGACCAAA
This sequence comes from Mastomys coucha, assembly GCF_008632895.1. Classification (NCBI taxonomy): domain Eukaryota; kingdom Metazoa; phylum Chordata; class Mammalia; order Rodentia; family Muridae; genus Mastomys; species Mastomys coucha. The sequence goes on from NW_022196914.1 coordinate 55,739,962, forward strand.
CCACGGCATGCCAACATAGATGAGGAAATATTTCCCAGGGTCTTAACACTGGATGAAAAGCTACAGACAATCAATGACTCTTGAGAGAGAAGAATCAGTTTTCTTCTGGGAGACACCCCTAATTGGTTTCCACTTTTCTATAGTCATCCTGGAAGATAAGAACATAAGGGCAATAACAACTGGATTCAGTAGGTATATTTAATAGTGTATGTACACACACACACACACACACACACACACACACAAAGTAGAAAAAGAAGTCATAAATTTAAGGAGGGCTGATAGGAACAGAGGAGGAATTGGAGAACAGTTTATAAATTATGTAAATTTAGTACTTGTGTATAAAGTTCTAAAAAATTAAACAATGAAGTTATTTCTGTGTATAAAATATAACCTTATGCAGACTATTTCATTTGTTTAACTCCCAATTGTATATATTTGCATAATCTTAGAGTTGGAAAAGACTTTAGGAACCAACATCCTACCACCTTTAGGTCATAGATAGTAAGTGATGAGACACCTTCAGATCAAATGATCCACCAAAGTCCAAAACTACATCAGTAGAAGAATTGGACCCAAAGTTCAAAGCTTGGAAAGGCATGTGGTTAAAAAGCACGTATCTAAGAGTAACTCTGCTTCTTCACATGGCTTTCTCAACACTAGGAACTGACTTGCTAGAAATAGCTGAATAGATACAGAGATGCACACAAAGGCACATATGAATAATAAAAATCCACAAGGCTAGTAAAATATGGGCCTAAGTAATCCAAGTACTTAATCCACTGGGAATTGTTTAAATAGATGATGGTTCATTCCCCTGACTCAGATCTATATAGTTATAAGGGGTTCAGTCTCTTCTGTGACATAAAATAATACCTATGTCATTTTGATAAAATCAAGAAAATCAAAGATGAAAAAAGTCCCACTCACGAAGGATATTTTACCTTATGTGCACTGAGGTGTACAAACTGCCTTTACACCTTCAGACTCTCTTTTTCACTCCCCCTTTCACTCTGCTTAGTTGGATCTTTGTATCCAAGCCCACCCAGCTTGCTCAGCTCTACCATCCACTAGCTGTATGATCTCCATGCCTCCCATCTGAAAACTTCACAGAAACAATCAGTACTTCCATCATTGGGGACTGAGAGCATTCCCTAAGAGCTGCTGAAGGTGTTCAGGACAACGCACACTGCAAGTACATAACCGATGTTCACATCCCATGACACTCATCTCTGAAAACCCGGAGGGACAATAATAGTTCTTGTGGCTTGAGTTGAATTTGCTTTGGCTCTTTTAGTTCTTTAAAAATTATTTAGTTAAAGAAAACCACTATGAATCATTCTGCCCATTTCTCATCCTGAAATAAAATGGAAAAAAAAACCCTAGTGTTTGTTTTTGTTTTGTGTTTTTAAGTAGTACTTATCCTATTAATTTCTGGTAATACTGGGCATTCCAATAGTCAATGTTGCTTCTAATGAGAATTTCATTATTTCATTACTGAACTGATAAACTGCTCTTCTGAGAAGTTACTCTTTGGTTACTCCCGGGTAAGTCAGTTGTTATGTGTCAAGTATAACTGAAGGTGCACACACATGCCCCTGTGAGGTACACAGCACACTTTGCCTTCTTCTGTCTGGGACCTTCTCTCTTCATGCCTGTGGGAGGGTGACCAAGTAGGGCCTAGAGAAAACTAGGTCTTTTCCGAGTTATGTAGCCATTCTCAAGGTCAGTCAGACCTTTCTGAAGGTCCACCCGAATACTCTCTGAGATCTAAGGACACCACTTAGGTCTGTTTCCACAGACCATAAACCTGAAACATTTCTGACTTTACAACCTGGAATCAAAATTCAGTCTATGCATGCACCTGATCAACTGTCACCTCAGACCATACACAATTTTCTGGAATTTAGTACAAGCTGTGGCAAGACTGCAAAGAACGAGAAATCAAAGATAGACTGTCTCTGAACTTGGCAAAATCCTGTCAGAGGACCCCAGGCCTGAGAGTGCCCTGTAAGCCACAGATGGTCTGAGGCTTCTAGGAGCTGGTTAGTCCCACTCAGCACCTCTCATCCCGGTTCTTCTCACCGATGAGTTATCCTTCTTCAGTTTCTACTTCTTGGAAAACTGAGAGACTTGGAAAACTCTGCAGAATTAAAATAGCCCATTCAAGGTCAGGAGGGCAAGCAAGCAAGAACTGGCAAAGAGCAAACTGGCAGATTATAAAGCCGTAGAGGGTGGGGCCCTCTGCCTCTCTCTATCTCTTACACGCCCCAGCACCCTGGATAAATGTTTTTCTTGACTGTCTTCCATCACAGTTGGAAGAAGACTGTCTTAGAGAAAGCATTGCAGGTTAAAACTTCAGACTGTCAAAAAACCTTCCAAGCAGGCATGCCAAACGATCCCATGCACTGGAGAGAGACCCAAAGTTCAACCTGGATGATTTTAAGGTCCCAGGTCCCAGCAGCTTGCTGCAGGAGCGTTTGCTCGAGACCCTCAGTCTGGAACAGATAAAGCAATGTATATAGGTGGTCACGGGTACCCTGCAGGCATTAGAAGACTGTAGAAGAGTTGAAATCCTTTAATAAGACTTATTTTTAAAGGCTGGTGCAAGCCTCACCTCTGACAAGACAAAGTGTGTTTCGGTTAAGTGAGGTTGCCTCCTCAAAAACATGCGGCAATACCCTCTTAGCCTTGAACCAACCCCTCCTTCTTTAACCCTGCTCTTGGTCATTTACCTGTGACGCCCCCCACTCCCCGTTCCCAGGCATGAAGACATTCACAAAGAGCTTCTCTCCCAGGTATCCCTTCTTGCCTCCCTTGTACACTTATATCTTCTCGCACTGGGCAGGATGGGACTCCTCAATCCCGGAGAGCACCTATGCAGGAAATTGCCCTGGGTCGGCAACAGCAGGAGGCGCCAGGCACACATGCAGACACCTACACCTGCCCCTATACCCTACCTACACTGTACACCAGCACCCAGGACTAAAGCTGCCTTGCCTGGCTTCCTGGAAAGGGAGATAATCTTGCAGGGCCTTTGGAAACACAGTCAAACAGCAAGGAGCCCCACACCCGGGAGAAGAAAGAGCGTGGGAACAGCGTGCGTGCGCAACAGGAGGCAGCAGCCAGGCAGGGAAGCAAAGATCGCTGCCAGGCCATGCATAGATCCGCGTGACAGAACTATTACTATTAGAAATTGCCCAAGGCGGGCACTTTAAGCACTTCAGGTATCTCCCTAGAGAGGAAGATGGAAGCCAGGTACTAAACATGGAAAGACTGGGGGAAACCCTCTGCGGCACCCAGGGTCAAAGCCAGGTTCGGGGAGGGATCCGCATGCCCTGGAACAGCGGTCTGCAGACAGTATGCTGGGCTCACCTGGCGCACGCTCTGCTGCTGGTCCATACCCGCTGCTGCGATCCCCAGCTGCTGTCCCAACGTGCAGGTGCCTGTGCCCCTGACTGCAGCTGTTCATCGAGCGCACTAGACAGCTTTACCTTTGCACCATGAACCTCGCGCCCTCTACAAGAAGGGTCTGGTTGCTCCAAGAGACTCTGCCTGCCAATCTCCTCTACTGCCTTCACTCCTCCAAAGGTCCCAAGGCCGGCGGGTGCCTGGGTCCTAGCGCCCCTCCGAGGATGTTGATCCCCGACTTTGAGTCGCATAGCTGCATCCTAGTTACTGGACTCTGAGCAACGCCTTCCTAGAACTCCTAGGAAGTCAAATCCCACTGGCGTTTTGAAACACTGACGTTTAGGCACAAAGTCCTAAGTGTCTTTCCTAGGACTCAGGATTTAGGTTCTAAACACCTGCTAACCAAGATCTGCTCGCTGGGGCTCTATCTCCAAGAAAACAATGGATCAAGTTTGCCAACATCTCTCAACCCAAATTTATTTGCATGCTCCCCTAACTCCATTTGTTATATTTTGGGTACTGTAAACAGTTGGTACATGTTACAGGTGTACTCTGAAATATTCCTGAAGTGATATGAACTATATTCTCAGATGTGACATGTTTCCAGAGAATAAATTAAGAGAAAAGTGAGGAAGAAAACAGAACACATGGCAGGAAATGGAAATGTCTTCAAGTTCCCTTTCCAATGATCTATAAAAGACAAATGCTAGACCTGTCATTTGCTTCTTGGAGTGTGGGGTTTTCTAGAAGAGCTCTCAAGAGGTACTAGGTAGAAGGATGTCTATGGGCTGTACCTGCTGCAGACAGCCCATTGTTCCTGAGATAGTGCATAAAACCAGACCATGTCTCAACACCTTTAGCTGAGCCCTGACAGTTTGCATGAATTGTTAAGCCGTAAGGATCTTCGGATGCCTAATACTTACGCCTTTTCTGTTACATTCCTGCTGTGCTGTGGTGAAATATTTATTACCCATGGTGTACCTCCAAGGCACTGCAGAAGAAGAGAAAGGGAGAAGAGGAAAAAGAAGAAAGAAAGGAGAAGTAACTGAGGCAAAGCTTTGGAAGGAAAGGAGGAAGCAACATGGAGCCCAAGGTACAGGACTCCCAGTGCAGTGGGGAGGGGTGTGAAAGACACTACAGGACTCCCAGTGCAGTGGGGAGGGGTGTGTAAACTTGCCTAGTGAAGCTTCACTCTGGCACCTCAGTGTCAATGACCTGGCTGCCTCTAAGTGTGAGAATCACCAAAGGCCCACAGCAAAGCTTCTCCATCCAAACCTGGTCTCTAAAATGGTACTTGAATACCAAGCCCCAGCCTCCTGGCTTCCTCCTTCTCTGGTTCTCCACACCAACCAGCCATCACTTGCACTGTTCTGTCCCTACCTGGTGTCCCTCCTTGGGCACCCTAATGACAAGAATAAAACCATCTATTTGGGTTCCAGCTATCTTCCTCTGATCCAGCCCAGGTAACATGGCAAAGCGAACGTGATAAATTCAAAGTGAATGCACCAGAATGTTCACTCTCCCTGAGCGTGCTGATCAGATTTTCCTCTCAGATCCTGACATTTTCTCGATGTCTTTTCCTTTCAGCTGTTTCGACACTGAACCAGATACTTTGTATTCTTCTAACATCTCCATAACACAGTTATCAGGTTAAGAAGATGGTCCAGAGGGTAATGGTACCTTATGACTTCAGTTTGAACCTAGGGACCCACATAGTAAAAGGAGAGAAGTGTGTTCTACAAGCTGTCCCCTGAACCTCTATGTGTGTCATGGCTTATGAACTGTTACATATACATGGACACACTGATACATACATGCACACAAAATAAACAAACAATACAGTGAGAACATCTTTAGAGGCTGTTCGGTTCTCACTTTGCTCATCTCGGGATGATGAAGTCTGCTGGAAGAGTGAATGAAATGGAGAACCAAATCAAGTCCCACCAGTTCGCAGCCTTCCCAAAGCTAAGTACTTTAGTCCCTACGTGGCTTACAAGCTGGATTCGGGAGGCTTCTGACTGGCTATTAGCTAGTGGGCTTTCTGACTCCAGACATGCTGTGCGGGTCTATAACTCAGCAAGAAGATGCAAGGGAAGAGAGAAGTGCCTTCTTCATAGGAAACAGCAAGATACCTGGTCACCCAGGATTGCCTTAGCAGCAATAATCTATTATGCTTCTGTTATGGAAGTTAAATAGATGAGGTACACAATTTGGGTTCCTCTGAGTGAACTATTAGACATTCTTCCCCACAGATCAAAGACTACAGTTCCAGCACTGGGGAAACTAACATAAGAGGATGCCAGTCCTAGGCTGGCTTTGGCTATAAAGAAAGAGCTTGTCTAAGAAAGAGGTGGGGAGGAAGAAAGGGAAAGAAAGCAAAAGGCAAAGAAAGGAACAAGGGGGGAAAGAATGGGGGAAGACTAGCTGGCCAGTGTGGTTGAGTGCTTTGTCTTTGACACTTGCAGTTGAGGCCAGGGTTGGCCTTCCACGACCCTTGAACCCATTGTTGGTGCCTACATTAAATGTCCTCCTCTAATTTATCCATTTGGGGGGCACAGCACTGTCATACCATCACTGTCCTTGTCCCAAACCAAAGGACTACACAACATCATTATCTGACACTAAACATTGTCCTTTGACTTTGAGAAACCACTTGGTGTCATCTCTGGCAACCTCACTATACAACTCTGTAGATCCAGGATACTAGTTCCCAGTTTCTCATAATCCTCTTGAAATATTAGAATCATCCAAAGATGCAACAAGGAAATAAATATACTTCCTACAGAGTTGTAGACTAAATATTCCCAATCTGGATCCTCATCCTTGGAGTGACTCAAGTCAAAGAGAGGTGCAGGGGATAGAAGATTTGGAGATTACTCATGGATGCCACAAGAATCAGCATTAGCTCTATGGTTTGCAGGTACAATTTTGCAAAGATTAAGCGTAGCCAAGTGTGGTAGAGGAGGCTCACTTCCTCTAATGATGAACCATGACCTGGAAGTGCAAGATGAAACACACCCTTTCCTCCTCTATGTTGCTTTTGGTCATGGTGGTTGTCAGTCACAGCAACAGAAAGGAAATGAAAACAAAATCCAATGGAAGATGTCAGGGCAGCAGTTAGATCTCTGAACCTATAACTTAAACAGTGGCTAGCTGGCTGTAGCCATAAACTTGGGAGTCATCAATGTATAGATGCTACTATGAGCTGAGGCCTGGATCCTATCACCTAAGGACAAGGAGTGGTCAGAAAGGAGCAAAGGGCACAGAAATATACTAAGAGATGGGTCTACCAACTCTTAGAGGGTGAGTAGTGAAGAAGTTGCCAGTAGATATGAAGGGAGCTGGGACCTGCAAGACAGGAGGAAAACACACACACAGAGTGATTCATCCACTAATGGAGCAGTTGGGAAATGGGGAGTCCTGGAAAGATTCAAGGTAAGAGAAAGATAGCGATTTGTATACTGTATCTGTAAATCTTGTGGATGAGGGAAGCTCGGAGTGGAGAAGACCAACAGAGGTGTGGAGATCATTAATAACAATCCAGAAAGAGCTGGTGAGGCCAGCAGCTTCAGGAAGGAAGAAAGAGATGGAGAAGAAACTCCAGGGTTAGGACTTGGGAATGTGGGGGTCACTTGGGAGTGCTAATGCCTCCAACATAGACAGAGATGAGTTGTATAAGAATAAGAATATATAGGGAGACATTTTGAGCATGTGGGTTTGAGGCAACCATATTTCACCCAGAAGAGATATCCAGTAGGCCAGCAGGTGGATTTGGATTTGAGCTGAAAAGCCAGGAATTAATGCACAGGTCAGAGGAGGCTCTGAAGAACAGACCTAAGAATCAAGACTCAAAAGTGTGACCACCAGATTTCAAGGGGATGGGGAGTGGAATGAATGGGTGTGGAGAGGGAATCACCAGCTAATCTCAGAATAACTTCTTCCAGAGCAAAGACTATGGAGAATAAAGACATTTCACTCAAATTCTACTTTTGACAGTACTTAGTGGGAGATACAGGGTGCAGGGCCTCCTACATGTGAAACAAGAAGCCAAACATGGAGTTATAGTACCAGCCTTTTCTTGCGAAGTTACTCAGTCTGGTCTTGAGGTCCTCCATAGCCCAGGTAGTATGAACTTGTGACCCTCCAACCCCGGTATCCTGTGTAGCTGAGATTACAGACGTGCCAGCAGGCCCTGTTCTAAGCAGCACATTCTAAGCAGGAAGGGTTATCTTGTCCTTTAAAACATGAGATATGAGTGCTGGGGGGTCAGCTATAAAATACTTATATTTCCCAAGGTTTCCTACTAAGAATAGAATTCATTTTCATAAAATTCCCACAACTTCTCATAGTTCGTATTTTTTTTTTTAAAGGCAATGCAGGCAAATTAAGAAAGCATTGCTCCTTAGATTCTGATGGGCTCCTCCCCCACCCCATTCTTGTTCCTCTGTTCTCATTTCCCAAATTGGTTTTTCTTCTATTACATAGAGAACCCTGACTAATACACAAGTCATCCTCAGATTCTACAAACATCCACTTAACAAAGACTTCTGAAAACAAAGCAACTTTAGGGGGAAAAAAGTGACCATGTTTTAAACCCAGCCAGCTACCTTCATATGTCAGATGCCTGAGGTTCATAAGGCTATGCAAGCCAGTAATAACAGCTCAGGAGCCTTGTATCTAGCCTATCTTTAGTTGCTAGAGGATAAAACTCAAACTAATAATGAATACAAACCACCCTTCCTGCATGCCTTCCATTTAAATGTAGAGTTAGAAGCCAGAGGTATTGGTTTTCCAAAAGCAAAGAAAATAGTTAGTGAGGGTTCTACACCTGCCCTGTGCCAGTGTTCAGCTCCTTCCAACCCAGACATCTACTCTATACCCACCTGACAGGCCTCTTCAACCCTCTTCACTACCAAGATCTGGTGCTATCATCCATGCACGGTTTGAGCATGTTTGAAACTTGGCCCCCAGTGTTGTAAAGTAGAAGGACTATGTGGGCCTTTAAGAGGTGGGGCCTAGGGAGAGTGTATGTATGAGAGCATTAGTAATGGCATTGACCTCTGAAGGAACTGATAAAACTCTCATGGGAGCCCAGTTAGTTCCTGCAAGAGAGCTTATAAAGCAAAGAGCTCAGCCACTCCTAAAGTTCTTTGGCTTCCTGTTTTGTCATGTGACCTCTCACACATGTGACACACGTGTTCCTACCATGATGCTGCCTGCCATGACACAATCTAAATGAACAAGAGGGAACTCTATGGGTATTCAGCTCACCTGCTGGCATCTGTAACCTGGTTTGGCAACCTGCTTCCTCCAGACACTGGTTTACTCTCTGCCCAGTCAGAGAAAGCTGCTAGTTCCAGGATCCAGCTTCTATTGCACTTCCTTGTCTTCCTTGAGGATTTCCAGATGCATGAATAAATGCATGAATAAATGGAAGGATTGATTGGGATTAGGCTGCAGGGTTAGAATGGTGTTAAGTGACTAAAAATGATCGAGAGAGGAACTATCCACCACTCTCAAATGGCCTAAAAGATGGTGGAAGCTATAGTCTAAGAGTTACTGGAAGCAGAAGAGCCAACAGTCACCATCTGTTTCTCCTAGGTCTGAGAATGTTAGCTCCCAATAGTGAGGTTGAACTTCTCTGTTCTAAAGGTTCTAAATGCCTGTTCTTATATCGCTTGGTGTTCTAGATGTTTCACTCGTCAAGTTGTTCAGACAAATGTTAATCAATAGTCAGTTGGGTTCCAGACACAGTACTGGACATTGGGGGTTCAGTAATGGCCAACCTGGCCCAACTGCTAAATTGGCCAAGCTTGCAACCAGCTCACAACCATTTCAGTCTGACATTCCTCACAATCCAATTGGTTCCCTGAGATTCTTTTATAAAAATCTTGAGACAGCATGTATATTTGGAAGACATTTTGTCGAATGAAGGCTTGTCATTGTAGCTTGGGTTTTCTTTGGGATCATAGAAATGCTGATGCTAGGGTTGGTTAGGGTGGATTCAAGATCAGCTCTCATCTCCTTTACCCACTGGGTGTTCTAGGAACTTGGCCTATAGACACTGCATTGGTGGGACCCTGGCTTTCTGGCTTCTAGTTAGGTGAGTTTAGCAAAGGTCAGGTTCTACTATCTGGAAGCATCAGCCCAGGGTCCAGAGCACTGGTGGTACTTGTACCCTTCATCAGCATCTCCAAACTCCAACACCCCCGTGGCTTCCTTCTTCCATGCCTTACATGCCCAGGGGTGGGAAAAGCTTCCCACAGGTACTGTACCAACCCTTAACCCCTCCCACACCTGCTTCATAGCCATCCATCCCTTCCCAGGATGAGCACGATTCACCTCCCATACCTTCAACCTATAGACACAGAATCATGAATTCTTCACAAAAAGGTCTGCGCCCTTTAGAAGTGTTTGGAAGTGCACTGTGATTTTATGCCTGCCAGCAAACAGATTTTTAGACAGGAAAATAAACCCAAAAGTTACCACTGATAGGATGAAAGTATGCAAATGAAGGCAAGGCCTGAGATGCCTCATGAAAAAAACATACAGGGGAGCTGGCAACAAATGTGTGGCTTCTCAAGTTCTAGTGAGACTTTGCTCAGATGTCCCTAACAGAGCAAAACATCTTTTTCACATGATCCCATTTTCTGTCTGTTTGGCTAGCCCTGGATGGAATGCATACCCAGGCCCAGGCCCTTGTTTGTGTGTGCTCAATCCCTTTATGTCACCTTCGCAAGTGGTTTCTTCTCCATAAACAGTCAAGCTACCAACAGTTATCCCAGGCGACAGGTTGCTTCCTTTACGTCCCTGGGCCACCTTGTTTGTAGTTACCCATGTCAGCACCTGCTTCTTTGTGCTGGAATTATTTACTCGGTTATTTTCTATCTCCTAGGCTTTGAAAGGTCTTAAGGGCAGGACAACATCTCGCATAGCTTTGTTGCCCCTGATTGGCATGTGGCAATACTTTAAATTTTGAAATTTAGCAAAATCTCAGTTGGCTGGCTGATGAGATAAATGAATGGACGAATGAGCAACCAAAATCATTGGCACCTGGGGTGACGATACAGTTTTTTTTTTTTCTGTAGCATCTCTGAAGACCAAATTGTATTTCACATAATTCATCCAGAAATAGAAAATTCACAAAGCAAATGCCACTATATTTGAGAAGGAATATTTTCAGATTGTTTCCATATGTGTTGCTATATATAAAGGTTTATATAATATTTTAAATCACATTCAACACCATGTGGCCAGGCATCTTCTGGAAGCTTATAATGATGATTTAGGTCAGAGCTTAAAACAATAACAAAAAAGTTCCTAAAGGGGATTTGCTCATTTATTCTCCAGATCTGTTCATGTTCTAAACGTTTCTTGTCTAGGTGTAGCTCCAACGTCACCAGCCACCTGTGAGCTCTAGCTTCTCCAGGCAGAAGCGCTCTCTCATCCAAGTTTTACTGCCTTTATATGGAGCTTTGCTGGAGCCTTTTACCCCACTGCTCTATGGAATTTTCACGTCCATCTTACAACAAGATGGTGTGTTCCTGATGAGCAGATTCTCCCCCTCATTCTTCACCTCATTCTCCCCTGGACTTGCCATTACTCCTGCCACAGAGTATGTACTTGGTAACATGGATGAAATGGGATTGACCTCATGGTGGCTGTGTACTTTGCACCCCAAACTCCAACCATGGCTCTCCTTGGTTTAAAATCCTATGGCACCCACTTGAGAATGACCCACCTTCATAGCAATGTTTCTTACTGGCAGGAGTAAAATTAGCATCTCATCGCCAATTCTGGAACACATCCTCTAAGAACTAAAGGAGAGAACTTGAGACAGGACTGGATTTCAAGTCACAGAGTAGAGGGGTAGGGGATACTTGTATGGCTAGCATATCTACCCAGTGTTTGGCCCTTCTACTGACTCATCACTTCAATGCTCAGAATGTCTGCAGGCCAATGCTGCAGCAGGACATCCCCAGGGCCAATAGGACCTGTTGTCAGACGCAGTGGTGTCTCTGTCACACTGGGGTTCAGGATGAGGATGGGGATCCAGACTATCTCTCACATGCCCACAAAGCCACAGGACCATGAGCTCGTTGTCTTCTATATACACTGTGCTTCTGTCCCCTGAGTCCTCTGTCTGAGAGTTTCCCAAAGCAGTTTCCTCCTACCCACCCTGATCTTCCTCCTCTTGCCTCCCCCTGGCTAACCAGACTGGTGCTCTGCACAAGTAATTCTCAAACTGTAGTTTCCAAAACAGCAGCCTCAGGAGCTTGAAAATGTATACATTTTTGTGGGGTCCACTCATATCTGCAGTCAAAACCTCTGCGGGATAAGGACCAGGATCCTGCACCATAGTACATTGCTGGGCTATTCTGACGTATGTTGAAATTTGAGCAGCACTGTTGAAATCTGAGCTTTCTCTTAACAGCATCACCCCAGACAAGACTTTCATGACCCCATTTCCCCAGTCCATATCAGGCCCCTGCTAGTGTCTCTCTCATGTAGCATTCTCACACTCTCTAAACTGTGGGGTCATTGGTGTGCTTGTTTAAAGGACATCTTCCTTGGCAGACTTGGTCCTTGTGAAAGCAAGGACCACATATATCTGAAATTTCACAGCATGCCCTCAGTACTCAGTAAACACTTGTCTTTTTTGTCAGTTTCTCCTCTCATGGTCTGCTTAGAAACCAGCCTGCCCATGAAATGCTGCAGGACTTCTTGACCTCACTGTATCACAGAGCATGACAATAACTGAGTGCCATTATTCCATCCAGGGTGACAATGCTGTGGGATACCACCCTGGGCCCCTGTGCTACGATGCCTCTTATTTTGTTTTACTGAGGAATCGCGTACATAAGTGAAGGATGAGTAGGAAACCTGGAGGATGCAGGCAATTTGATGTATACTCACAGACTGAGGTAACGGCTTCGTGAAGCGGGGCACTAGCATTCTAGACCACAGTAGATTTTTGGACTTGACAACTTTTGCTTTTCATGACCCAGAGCTTGGACTGACCTGAGCTAGGCTGTGTTGTCCCTGTTCCTGGTAAGCCAGTGCCTCCTTCCCTTTCCAGGCATAGAGGGTTGCCTGGAATGTGATTGACTCCATATCGACGTGGAATCGATACTCACTCTTTGCCTTGGCTTGGTTACATAGGTAAAGGTATCTGGGCTTTAACTTTGTTGAACATTTTGAATATAGAATACTTGGAAATTGAATAAAAAACTTTGAAAAATAATTTTCAAAGATTTGTGAGTGTGTATGTGTGGGGAGTGTTAATAGGTGTACAGGCATCATGGAGGCCAGAGGTGTCACATCTCCCTGGAGCTAGAGTTACAGATGATTGTGAGCTACCTGTTGTGGTTGCTGGGAACTGAATTTGGGTCCCCTCAAGAATGGTCTGAGTTCTTAACTGCTGAGCCATCTTTCCAGCCCTAGAAAAAAATACTTGGTAGACATACTCTTTCCTGATTGCCAGTGGGATTGTAAGATCCCACCTCAAAAGTAGCGTTACTTATTGTTCATTGTCTGAGTCTTTCTGACCACACAGAAACTCCTAGAACAGAATGCAGAAGGATTATGGGGTAGAAATGGCTGTGTCCACCCCAGTGCCTTGTAGGAAGCACATAGTATCTTTGCCTGCAGAGAGCATTTGCAAGGGCATGGTGGACCACAGAGGAATTCAGCAGTGGGCCTGTTGTTAGGCATTGACTATGGAATGTTCCATAGTCCAGCTTTATTGCTGGGGAGCTGCCTCTTCCAGGCCATTTTTGTTTATTTTAAAGCAGAGTAACACTATATGACCCTACCCAGACCAGAACTCACTATGTGGCCTAGGTTGGTCTCATATTTGCAATTCTTCTGCCTCAGCCTTCTGGGTGTAGGAATATACACCATCCCTGGTTATTCCTTGTTAGTTTTATTTTGGTTCTTGGAGAAAAGTGACAAGGAAATAGAAACCAACCTCAAGCCAAGTATGTGTGCCCTCAATAAAATGCAGGCTGTTTTTGCTGGTGTGATTGGAAACCTTTAAAACCCAAGCACAAAACTCAAAACTAAGGGCAAATGAAGGTCAGGGCAGTGGAAGTCATTGATACCCACTTTTAAATACCAAAGATTTCAGGTGACAGGAGCTGGCACTGTGCCACCTCCCAGGGTGGGGTGTCCTTGTCTGCTTGTTTTAAAGCCTCAGACCCTGTTGGCTCACTGACTGGGAAGGCTCTGGGCCTCTCTTATCAGATCTCCACATCAGAAGCCTGAACAACAAACATCTTCACAACCGGGTACAAGGAAGTCCGATCTCCCCAGGGTCAGAGGCTGAAAAACATTGAATAACAAGCTAGCCTTGGAGGCCTTGTTGACAGAGCAGAGGGTGCCTGGAGGCCAACCTAGAGCAGAGATACAAGTTGGGTTAGAGAACTGCCCCTGGGTTTGGGGGCCCCAGAAGGGATGAGAGGGACACTTGTTGACAGGCTTGAGGGAGCTTCTTCAGCAGGAGAACAAGGGTTTGAGGAAAGCTGGTTATCTACTAGTGGGACACACTTGCCATATTCTTCCCTGTAGGCATGTCCCCAAAGGTGCTTTCTACAAGTGGGAAATAATTTGCCTTAGCCCAACATCTCCCAATAGTTCCTGCCTTCTGGACTCATCTTTGCTCTGAAATCTACCCTGCCTGGGAGTAGTAAAAGCCCCTGAAGGGCCAGCAGAGCACAGCAAGTAAGACAGCTCCCCATCAGTAAATCTGGGCCAGGGAGTTGTAACCCTGCTCCTGGTCCAGTGACCACAGCTCCTACTCTATGTCAGAGCTGTCATGTGGCCTCGATGTTCCCTGGCAGCTCATGTGTCCATGTCAGAAAGGAACCCTGCTAAGATGGAGGGGTGGGCAACTGCATGCCTTCCATTATGTATCCTGAGGCAGCCATCCACTGCAGGAGTGTGATCCCACGATCCTTTGTATTGTTTTTATCAGTTCAAAGAAAGGGAGAGGCACTGGGGTGTGTGAAAGAGAGGGAGAGAAGGAGTGAGAGGGAGAGAGAGGGAAGGGGAGAGAGAGGGAGAGAGGAATAGAGGGAGGGAGAGAGGGAGAGGAAGAGAAAGGCAAAGAGGGAGTGAGGGAGAGAAGAATAGAGGGAGAGAGGAAGACAGGGAGAGAGTCATGTATAACCCCCATGGGTTCAAATTGAAAATATTTTTCTAGGCTCAGACATAAATTCACTTGTCATCGCTTGATTCCTACCAGAGAGAGAGAAAAAAAATACAATGGAAAATTAGATCCCGTGTCACAGTGTCACGGGTATAAATAAAATGAAAGGCAAGCTTGACGTCAGCAGTGAGGATTCTCACACTCCACCCCACTTCCTCATCAGCAGACATTCAGCCCAACCCACCCCCTTGGGTGGTGTGAGCAGGTGGGGCTCTGATCATGGGGATCATGCTCCTCTCAGGGTCCCATGGGGTGAGTGTCACTTCCTGGAGTGGAGATTTCCTGGGCTGAAGGAGTTGTTTCTCACAGGCGCCATAATTCTTCCTGCTTACCTCCTCAGTGTCCTCCTGTCTACAGTCTACCTTGTTCTAGTTTGCTTTCTATTGTGATGATAAACACCATGACCAAAAGCACCTTGGAGAGGAATATGTGACTCTCACATCCCAGGGCACAGCCCGTCACTGAGGGAAGTCAGAGCAGAACCTAAGAAGAGACCATGGAAGAATTCTACTTACTAGCTTGTCCCCCCATGGCTTGCTTTTTTCTATAACCCAGGACCACCTGCCCAAAGGTGGCACCACGCTCAGTGTAGACTGGATCCTTACACATCAATTATGAATCAAGAAAATGTCCCATATATTTGCCTACAGGCCACTCAGAGGGAGGCACTTTATAAACTAAGGTTCCCTCTTCCCAAATGACTTTCTCTTGGTCAAGTTGACAAAAGGTAACCAGCATATACCCCCAACTTCCACTCCAGCAGGGCATGGGTAATGGACACCTATAATCCCAGTACTGACGAAGCTGGAGCACAAAGGTTGCAAGTTCAAAGCTAGCTTTGTCAAAGGAAGGTCCCACATCAAAACAAACTAAAACAAACCAAAAGACATCTCTCTTCTAAGAGCAGCCAGGCTTTAACAGACTCTGTCCTGGGAATCGGGTGAGATTATATTTCTCTTCCCAGAGAAGAAAGCTAAGGACCAAAAAGGGGGACAGGTCCCCCGGCACAAGGAGGGCCAGATGTACATTAAAGCCTCTGCTGCTGGCTCAGTTATGATGGACAGCTGGAAAGCAACATGCAAATCAGCCTTAGAGGTGTTAGTGCACATTTTAAACACACTCTAGATCAGGGATGGCTGAAAATCCCACAGTAAATAATTTTTTGTATAAGCAAATCCTGCATGTTCTCTGCTCACAATATTATTATTCTTGTATTGGCTTTTCCTAAGAGTACTAAATACCCTTGTGCTCTGAAGCTAAAAAAAGAAATATGCACATATGAATACACTGTAGCTGTTAGCTCAAGTTATCTGCCTTAATGTTTTGATTCTTAGGGCCACACCACTGTACTCCCTACCAAAAAATAAATTCTATTGTAAATCATTGCTTTGAGACCTCTGCATGGCAGAGACATCAGCAAGCTCAGCTCTCTTCAAGAGATGGTCCTGGTGTCAGCAGATAGTGGTACCCCAACTTCTCTGATCACTTCTGGACTGACCAGCAAAGAATGAGTTTAAGCGCAATACAAGGTACAGTGTGGAAAAAGAAAGGCCTTGGATGAGCCATAGATAAGTTTACACTGCTGTATCTCTTCCTGGCTGTTTGACTCTGATGCTTCTCTGTGAGAATGTCCCCTGCCCCCAGATCTACAAGCAGTGCCAGAAATAATCAACGGCAAGTACCGTGTACAGTAACTAGATCCTGGTAGGCCTTCACAGATGCTGACGGATCTTTGCCATTTCTTTTCTTCCCTGTCTTTGCTCTGGAAGTGCATCTGCTGCCTAGGAAGAAAGCATGCAAGAGGCATGGGGAAGCATGCTTTCGTATACATATCAGGGAGCATTCATGTTCTTACCCTGCCCTATGAGTACACACACAACATACAAGCACATGAATGTACACACACACACACACACACACACACACACACACACACACACACGTAAGTGCAAGCACGTACACGCAAATGAAGCCTTAAGCTAACTTTACACATGTGTGATTATTCCAAGGCATACATTTCAGTGTTATTTTTGGACATACATTTCTGACTGTTCCCAACCAGAACAAGCAGATTGGGCTGACAATGGACTGAAATGGGATTTGGCCATTTTCCTCTCTGCATGAACTCAGTGGGGCAGGACTTACTTAACAGCACCTGGGTTTTAAGTCCTTCTCATTTCGTATCCCACTAAGGCACCACAGATGATGGTCCAGCTTGAATTCTGAGAGGTCGATTTTGCAACACACATTTCTGGGAGGATTTTTTTCCCTTTATCAAAAGACTCTTGTGAGGGAATACTCCTCAAGAACTGTGCCAGGCCCAGCCTGCAGCAGAGATGTGAAGGAGAAGGGGATGCTCTCCTCCATTCCTTCTGCTTCTCTTCCCAAATCCAAGTATTCTGCATCTGAATACCACAACTGGCTTCTAGAACCTTCTGGAAGGTTCTAATTTGATTCCCTCCAGGCTTCCTTATATTTTGTATCTCAAAACTCACTCTTCTTGTATAAGCCTTGCTTCTATACCTGAAGTGTGGTATGCTTGAACCCATGAGGTAAATGGGGAATTTATGCCTGGAAGAGTTTTGTTTTTGTTGTGTGGTTTATTGTTGCTTGTTAAAGAACCCCTGTTGTTTGCTGTAGACCCATTTCAGAGATGTTTTCCTGCCAGAAGAGTGATAACATGGGAGCTGGATCCCTGTGCTCTTTTTAGAAATTGGATGCTCCACTTCAAAGACACTCCGCATTTCTGTCTTTCTTTGGAGCAAGAAGCACATTAGAGTTGGCTTATACTGGTTCGTGGACACCCTGTGTCAAAATTTGGGGGATTTTGCAATTAATTACTGTCAGTATTGATTAATCACTCTCAGTGTTGAGTTACATTAAATAAATAATACAGCTGCATTAAATTATCTAGGTAAGCATACAATTAAATACGTAAAAGGCAAAAGCAATCAATACTTGAACTTCATGGCAACCCAATTGTTTCACTATACTTCTTATGGATTTACTTGAAGTTTGGCACTGCCACTCAGCTATGCCAGGAGACTTCCACTAGGAAGTCTGGAAAACTTCCATATTGACTGTCTCTTCTCCCACCAAGTCAGCTGTTAACATTCATCAATGACACACTGCTGATTCCAATACGCTCAAGAGCTGCATGGGTAGTCAGCTAACAGCAGGACAACAATGTCTAAGTTCATGGATATATAAAATCCCTGCCTGGGCTGTCCCCAAGCTACTTTCTTCAAGTCACTCCTGCTATATATTTTTCCTGCCTCAGAGACCCACACACCCAACCCCTCCCATACTCTCATAGCCAGTACACAGGACTTTCAGTGAATACTGTCAACACTAACCCAAGCCAGGAAGACATCGGGATGGGAGACAGAGGATTGCTTCAGAATGTTAAGAGGGAAAAACCAAAGCAAATGGATTAACTTGAATACAGGCCCCTGGTGATACTGTCTCTCCTCACTATTTGGTCCTACAAGCTGAGGCACAAGCGGTCTTGCTCATCGGTTACTCTGTACATACACACATGGAGAAAAGCATTGAATGAAGGACTGAGCAAGTAAAAGTAAACTTGCAGTTTCGCCCTCTGGCTTTGGAATAGCTGGCATTTGGTTTTTTTTTACTGCAGAGCACTGAGTCAAAGAAATTCATCTTCAAATTAATTCAGCCTTGTACATTAACAGAAGTCATATTTATTATCATGTATAATTTTCATGCACTAACCACATTACAATATATTTAAAAGGCCCACATCTACCTGACTTAGCATTTCCCACTTGACTAGCGTATTAAAGAGCTGAGATTTAGTCCCAGTGCTAGCCAGCTTTGCTGTGGGGAGCTAGTTCATTCTGAAGTCAACAGTGAAACTACACGTTGCTCTCTTCTTCATTCTTCTTCTTTCTTCTCCTTTCTCTTCCTGCTCTTCCTCCTCCTCCTTCTCCTCTTCCCCTTCCTCCTCCCCTCCTCCTCCTGCTCTTGCTCCTCCTTTGCCTCTTCCTCCTCTTCCTCCCCCTCTGCTTCTTCCTCTTCCCCTTCCTCTTCCTCCTGCTCTTCCTCCTCTTCCCCTTCCTCCTTCTCTTCCTCCTCCTCCTCCCTCTCAAGCCTTTATATCAGCTTGCCTGCTGACTCACAGCATTGGGATATTTAGAGTTTCATCTTGGCTATGCACACCACATAAAAAGTAAGACTACTAGAAAGTAGGATTAGAGGCTGGCCTTCAGCATCCTTAAGGGATGACACCCATAAACAAGAAAGACAAGGCCATGGATCACAAGGCCACCTTTAACTTACTTGTGGAGAACACTGAGATCTCTCTTCCAAGGAGCTTCTGCTCTGAAAAACACAGAGTTCTTAAGCAGGGGAACCACATACCCTGAGCTCCTAGAGAACTGTGTCAGGTGTGACACAGTTCTTCCTTTTGGCCTGAATGACGAGGTGACATTAAGTCTTATTAATATAGGTTGGACAGTTGGGCAGTGAGGCTGAGAGGTGGGAGATGGCCAGCTTTACAGACTGCTGTTCAACAGTCCTTGAGCCAGACCCAAAGACCTGGAAGAAGAAATGCCTTCCTGTATGCTTGGAGTCAGAGTTTTTGTTTTCTAAGCTATAACTAGCAATGTTTGTGCCACACTGTTAAAGTTATGGAATGGAAACAGAGACAACTCTTTAAACTCAGCTATTACTACATACTTTTCACTAGTAACTCACCCCGTCTTCCCTTTCCATTCCGGAGCACAATAATACAATCTTGAGTTTACAAGGCATATTGGTCTTTGTATTCTTTTCTGTTGCCCCTAAATGAGTGATGTGAACACCATACTGAAAGGTCCTGTTGGAGGTATAATATCCCCAAAGACAGAAGAATAGGAAGACACTATTCTAAGAGGCCCTGCTACTGTACAAGCAGTCTTCCCAGATCTCTCATGTCCTACTCCTGGGTTCCCCTTAGCGTCCATCAAATTCTGTTCTAATATTCAGTCCTACCCCAAAACTGGGCTCTGAAGGTCCTTTGTCCTTTCTCTGTTTGTTTACATGCTTGTCATGGGCATAGTCAATAGCGACTGGTTATTTTGAAATTACAGTTTAGTGTAACTTTGCTATGAGTAAGATTTTTAGCATGTCTTCTTCATTTGATGTCAAGTCTACTTTGTCCTCAGACTGCATACAATGAATATGGAAAGTAATTCTTGGTGCAAAAAAAGTCAATTAAGACCAACAACTATTACAAATGGTTGGTAATTCCTTGTCCTTCCTGGAGATTTGCACTTGGGGAAAGGCTATTCATATATTAGGCCCCGGTGATTTGCAAGAATGGCTCTTTTTCCCACCTCTGCCAGGTGGAATCAGGGGCACTGAACTGTCACATAATAATAGTCTAGTTTGCCCTAGCTTTAACACCCCTATTTCTATATCCTCTTGTCAAGTAAATGACTTAGATAATAGAGTCAAGAATATTCTCACAGTTAGAATTCAGGGTACCTCTGGGGAAAGGAGAAAGGGAAAAGGAAGGACAGATAAAGGAAGGGAGAGAAAGAGAGAGCAGCATGAACAAGTGCAAAATGGAAAAAGAAATTAGAGTCTTTGACTGTTGTCAATGGGACTCAAAAGCAGAATACAAGGCCAGAACAGGCCCAGGGGTCTCTAGACACTCACTACCTAATAAACAAGAAGTTTTGGGTCACAAAGGGGGAGACAACAATGAGCAGAACTGGAGTAAGCCTGATAACTTTCATTTTCGTAGTGCTAAGTACTGAAGCCAGGGCCTCATGCACACCAAACAAGTGTTCTATGACTGAGCACTAGTGCCAAGCTCAGTTTACAAAGTTATTGAGAGTTAACTTAAAATCTATAACATGTTTCTTTTAGATTTAATTTTAGAGTAGAATGCAAAGATTATAAAAGCCAGTAAATTGTGAATTTTTATATAGGCAGGCTTAATAGAATGTGTAAAAACACTGAAGGCATATTATAGAGAAAAATTTCATACATTTGGCTATGTAAATAAAAATGTAAGCTTTGTACATCAAGAACATGTATAATGCAACTGTCCTGCTGATGTATCTACTTTCTGTGCTCTCCCACTCTGAGACTTGCCTTTTCAATTTCTCCATTATTTTGACAGCAGAAACCCTCAATGGCATTCAATTTATCACATCTTTTCTTTTAGATTAAGTAACTTTTGTGTCCTGGGAAAGCTGTGCCTTCTGTCGAGGTCTCAGATCTGTTTCTCTAAGGTCCTTATTCCAGATTATCAGAGATCCGGCTTTCACAGTTAAATCTCTGGCTCCTCTGAAGCTGATCTTTGTCTGCACTGTGGAACTCAGCCTGAATAAGTTCTCTTTTGTGCAGATATCCAAGCGCCTGGCAACATTTGTCAATAATGGCTATCTTTACCTTGTCAAACTATCTTGGTAGATAACAAACGCCTGCACTGAACTCTCCTGTTGGTTGTGTATAGGTCTGTTCTCCCTCCCACACCCTTCTGTCCTGATGCGTTGGGCTTTACCCTCCTGTGAAGTCAGTATGTGCTCTCCAACTACATTCTCCTTTCTCAGCAATTCTAAGTGAGCTTTATCTCATTCCAAAGTCTTACAGTTGGTTTGTCGATCTCTATAAAATAACTTGATAGGTTTCAATTGGGGTTAGCCAAAGTTTTAGATGAATTTAGGGCATGGGTGCCTTCTCAATATTAGATCTAATACACAAATACATAGAGTCTTTCCCTATTATATATCTGTGTAGGTCTTTTCCCTTGTACATTAGGTCTGATTATCTTTTGTCTAAGTATATCCCTAAAGAATCACCATATGAGCTAGTTGCTGTACCATCTTTAGCTATATACACAAAGGACTCTAGGTCAGCAAACGGCTCAGATACATGACATCCAGGTTTAATGCTGCACTGTTTGCAATAGGTAGAATATGGAACCAGCCTGGAAATCCATCAAAAGATGAATGGATAAAGAAAATGTGGTACTTATGTACAATGAAGTTATATTCAGAAACACACATACACACATACACAGACATACACAGTCATAACACCTTCAGAAAAACTGATGGAACTGGAAGTTTTGTGTTAACCAAAACTAAAACAAGTTTAGAGAGACAAATGCTATGTGTTTTCTCATATATGGATTCTAGATTTCAATATCTGTGCATGTAGTTAGATGGGAGTGGAGGATCATAATGAAACAAAGAGACCCTAAGAGAAGGGAAGAGGGGAGCAATAGATTAAGAAAATATATGTGCCATGAAAAGAGGTGGTGACGGGAAGAAGAGAGCCAGAGGAGCCGAGCAGAGGGCTGGGGGAGGGAGAGTCAGTAAGAACATAAAGATGCTATAATGAAGCTCATTACCTTAAAATAACTTTTAAAAGCTAATAAATAAAATAAAATTGCCTCCAAATAATTTGTTCTGGTGATATTTTAATATTTCAGATCCAAATTTTATTACTGGTACATACAAATATAATTGACTTTTTATATTAGCCTTGTGTCTCACAACCTTTCTAAATTTAATTATTAGTCTTGGAGGAGTTTATTGTTTCAGGGGAGGGGACCCCACAACTCAAATATAAGACAACTCAATAGAAGTGAATGAAACTTTTAAAAATATGTCTAAAAAAGGAGCTACACATATTCATTTGGTCCTTAAAGAGATGGAAATAAAAACTTAAACAAGATCCCAAGAAACATCCAGCCACATGGCTAAGACTAAACAAAGCACCATGCCAAGTACACTGTGTGGAGACCAGAGTAGCTGAAGCTTCCTCAGTCTTGGCTCAAGTGTAAAACAACTTTTCTTTTAAGAATTTGCTGGGCTGATGAGATGGCTCAGCGGGTAAGAGCACTGACTGCTCTTCCAAAGGTCTTGAGTTCAAATCCTAGCAACCACATGGTGGCTCACAACCACCTGTAATGAGATCTGACGCCCTCTTCTGGTGCATCTGAAGACAGTTACAGTGGTCTTATTTATAATAATAAATATATCTTTGGGCCAAGGCCAGCAGGGTCTACTTGAGTGGGCAGAGGTCCTAAAAGTCAATTCCTAACAACCAGGTGAAGGTTCATAACTATCTGTACATCTACAATGTGTACTCATAAACATAAAATAAATAAATAAATCTTTAAAACAAAAAGAATTTGCCAATGCCTTGTAAAGATAAACTCTCATTATATATTCTAACAATTCTGCTTCTGGATGGTTAATTAAGAGAAACAAAAATATATCCACAAAAAGATGTGTACTTGAATGTTCATTCCAACATCATTAGAATACACTAGAAAACCTCCTAATGTTAACCAATAGCAGGATGGATAAGCAAACTGTCATATGGTCACACAACACACTTCTAAACAACAATAAAGAGAAATGAACAACTGCTATGCACAGTGGCACGGGAGAATCTAAAAGACATTGTGCTTTGTAAAATAGTACATACTATATGGTTTCATATATGTGAAGTTTTAGACTTAAAAAATTAATAAAAATACTTTTGAAATTTGAGCTGGGGAGATGGTTTAATTGCTCAAATTCTTGAGTGAGCATCAAATATGAGTTTGTTTCACCAGAACCCAGGTAAAGGCAAGCCGTGGACACATGGATGCATGGACTCATGTCCCTGTGACCACCGTGCTGGGACAGCATGGACTCATGGATGCATAGACTCATGTCCCTGTGACCACCATGCTGGGACAGCATAGACACATGGATACAGGGACTCATGTCCCTGTGAGCACCATGCTGGGACAGCATGGACACATGGATACATGGACTCATGTCCCTGTGAGCACCATGCTGGGACAGCATGGACACATGGATACATGGACTCATGTCCCTGTGAGCACCATGCTGGGACAGCATGAACATATGGATGCATGGACTCATGTCCCTGTGACCACCATGCTGGGACAGCATGGACACATGGATGCATGGACTCATGTCCCTGTGACCACCGTGCTGGGCTAGAGAGATGGCTCAGAGTTTGGAGCTCTTTTTGTTTTTGCAGAGGATCCAAGTTCAGTTCTCAGCACCCACATTGCAGCTCACTTGCAGTTAATAGTTGCAGGGGATCCTACACCATCTTCTGGACTTTGTGGGCTCCTTCCCTCATGTGTGGTACATATAAACTCACACAGGCATGCACGTGTGCATGCACACACACACACACACACACACACACACATACCCAAATAATAGATAAATCGTTTTAAAAATTCAGTGAATTACTCAGCTATTAAAAACAATAAATTTATGAAATTCTTAGGGAAATGGATGGATCTGGAGAATATCATCCTGAGTGAGGTAACCCAATCACAAAAGAACAAACACGGTATGCACTCTCTGATAAGTGGTTATTAGCCCAGAAGTTTGGAATACAGGAAGAACAACCCAGAAACCACAAGGAACTCAAGAAGAAGACCAAAAGGTGGACAGTGCATTCCTTCTTAAAAGGGGGAACCGAATACCCAAGGAAGGAGTTGCAGAGATTAACTATGGAGCAGAGTCCGAAGGAAGGGCAAGCCAGCCTAAATATAGCTATC
>NW_022196914.1:55764581-55776048 GCF_008632895.1 Mastomys coucha
GGCAGGCATGGGGAGGGAGGAGGCAACAGGGGTTTGTTTTTGTTGTTTTTGTTTGTTTCTTTGTTTTAAAAAAAAAGAAAAAAAACATAGTGAAGGAGAATATACCCACAAATTTAAGAGTAAATAAACTATGACAATTTGTTTCTAAAACAATGCTATCATACAAAATAAAACTTCATGAGCCGAAAAAAAAATTCAGT
The DNA here is from genome assembly GCF_008632895.1 of Mastomys coucha. Classification (NCBI taxonomy): domain Eukaryota; kingdom Metazoa; phylum Chordata; class Mammalia; order Rodentia; family Muridae; genus Mastomys; species Mastomys coucha. The sequence continues at coordinate 55,764,782 of NW_022196914.1, forward strand.
GAATTGCACATTAAAGATGGATTCATTTTCTTGCATGTAAATTATGTTGAAATTATGTTTTTATTTTTTTAAGATTTATTTATTATTTATGTCTGTGAGCACACTGTCACTCTCTTCAGACATACCAAAAGAGAGCATCAGACCCCATTACAGATGGTTGTGAGGCACCATATGGTTGCTGGGAATTGAACTCAGGACCTCTGGAAGAACAGACAGAGTTCTTAACCGCTGAACCATCTCTCCAGCCCCTGAAATTATGGTTTTAAAGCATAACAAATAGTGAAGAAAATGGCAGACTAAGAGAGCTTGTATTACTGGAAGCAGAAAAGCATGTAAGGTCATTGCTATAGGAAGAACCCTTGAAAGGAAGAGGGAAATGATGTGCGAACCAACAGAATATCACAAATGCAATAAAGAAGTTGTTTGTAAATGAAAACTATGGGCAACTAATACTAAAATGAAAATGCTTTAGAAATCAAAGAAACGCAAATCAGATCAGAAATCACATGAAGTGTATATCTACCTTTTTTTTTAATACCCTGATTCCCTTCAGTAGAGAGGGAAAGATGTTTTAGATCTTTAGAAACAATGTGAACTGTCTAGAATCTCTCTAGGAGGAAAAAAGAGTCAATATATTTACAGAATGCTCCATTATCACAATCCTCAGGTGTAGGGCTTATAGAGAGCTGTGGCTGTATTTGCTCCTTAAACCACCTCTGATTCAAAGATTCTCTAGTTTATGCCTCTGTGTGCTTCTATCCAATGAGGTAAAATTTAACTTTTGTTGAAACAAACCATCCTAGCTCTGTAAAAGCTACAAATCTCCAAAGCAACTGCTGCCTGAGAGACTCTTCCAGATACCTTTAAGAGATTAGAGGCAGGGTTGGGGCTCAATAGCAGAGTGCTTGCCTAGTATGCATGAGACCCTGGGCTCAACCTCAGCAGAGACAGACAAACAGAGATAGAGACAGACAGAGAAAGAGACAGAGAGAGAGGAAGACACAGATAGACACACAGTGAAACAGACAGAGAGACAGACACACATACAGAGAGAGAGAGAGAGGGAGAGAGAGAGGGAGAGAGAGAAGGAGAGGGAGAGGGAGAGGGAGAGGGAGAGGGAGGGAGGAAAGGAAGAAAGGAGGTGGGCTACCTGAGCTTGACTCAATCACTATGGCCTGGGAACAGACTGATTGACATCTGGGGTATATACTTCTGTGTGTGGATAACACATTAGATCAAGCCCCCCGTCGAACCATATAGAGCAGTGGGGGGGGGGGCACCAAGGGCAAAAAATGATGGACAGGTTAAAAAGATGCAGGCTACTACAGAGGACCAGCATCATCTTCCTTTCATAATCAGGGTTTCCAGTTCCTTCTGGAATCCTTGGGGCCATTTTCCCCATGACCTAAGAGCGAGCGTTATGAGTCAGCCCATCATCCCACATGGACTTTGAGATGATGATGGCTCTTTCTCAGTCACCACAGGATTTGTCTTCCCTGCTATGAGTGCAGGTGTTACGTAGGGACCGACTAACCCAAAACAAAAAGCTAACATCCCAGATAAAACACCCAATCAAACTAGATGTGTGTACTTATGGAAAGAGTCAGCTGCAGGCGTCAAGGCGTCCCACCCAGGCTCTTCCACAGGCCCCCAGGACCTGGGGAACCAAGCATATATCTGCCCCATTCTTGCCAACTTTACTCTGCTTTAGTTTCTCATTGCCCACACCTGACCTCCGCCTTGCCCTTGCAATGTTCAAAGGTCTCCAGCAAATCTCCTTAGCTGGCAGGAAGGCCACAGGTTAACCCTCCCCCAGTCCTTAAGCCCTCTTGCAGGCTCCAGCCTCTTCACTGATCTTACCCTTCATCCGCATCTTGCCTGCTGCCAGGAATCACACCCTGGGTGCTGGCAGCTGCCCTTCTCTTTATTTACTCTACATTTTTAGCACCACGATCTACTCTGAGCACTAACGTCTGTCCCCAATAGGTATATCTTACATTTCTTTATGTCTCAAAGACGGTAGAACATGTGGCCTAATCTGGACCCTCCTGAACCCTCCCTTCAGACATTGCAGTATGAACTCAGGCACTTACTTCCTAGGGGCAGCATCTGCTAAGCCTTCCTTGCCTTTGTCGTTATTTGTAAAGGGAGAACAAAGTAACACCTGCTTCTCTGGACTGACAGGAGGGTTGGAACCAATACAAGTCCCGTTTTAGCATGTGCATGGGTAATGTCTATTCAGGAAACGTCAGCTATAAATATATAGGTGCTTGCAAATGAACAGGATGGAATGGCTCAAAGTGGAGGAGGAGTCATTAAATAAACAGAGGGATTGAGTTCTAGTTTCACTTCTGATGCTGTGGTAAAATTACCCTGAGAACATGCAACTTAGGGGACAAACTTAGGGGACATTTCTGCTTATAATTTTAGGTTACAGTCTATCCATTGTGGGGAAGGCAGGAACTTCAAGTGGCTAGTCATGTAGCCGCAGTCGAGAGCGGAGAGGGGAGGGTACACACTTGTTCATCTGTTTGCTGAGCTCAGCTCCATTCCTGCTCTCTTACACAGTTCAGGAACCACTACCTAGAGAATGGTGTCACCTACAGTGAGCTGGGTCTTCCTATAGCAATTAACATAATTAAACAATCCCACACAAATATGCTCGCAGGCCAAGCCAATGCAGGTGATCCTTCCGGCGATTCCAGGATGAATCAGATGGACAAAGTTACAGGCAGGGTTTCCAGTGTGTGGCAGAGTGAGTCTATAATAGCCTGGACTGAGATAGAAAACCCAGAGCTAGCATCCCACAGGCTCCAATATTATCCCAGCCCCAGAACTGTGGCTAAGTGGCAGGAATGTGGGAAGGAAAAAGCACGGCCCACATGCTATCAATCACTCCGATACATTCATGTGTTTGTGTATATTTTATAATTGCAAATATTATTAGCTACTCAAATATAATTAATTCACCCAACAAATATTTACTGAACATCCATTATGTGCCAGGGAAACAAGAAATTTTTTCTTATAATTAACAGCCAAGATGTGTCTCCTCTGTTATATCCAGCCATCAAACTAAAGCATGCAGTTCGAATCCTGGTGCCTTCCAGTCTGAAACAAGGAATCTGTCCATTCCTCAGTCTCCACACCGATGCTAAGCAGAGCTGGTTAGTGCGAAAGTCGCTGGAAATTTCCCATTCTAAAAATCTTTTGGCTGCTCCTAGGGTTGTCTGTCTTTCCTGGATCCTCACACTCAAATGTCTTACTCCTCCAAGTATTTTTATGGCACAGCCTTCTGTGGACGTCAGTTTAGTCTTAAGGAAGAAGAAGGGTCTTCTTCCTTAAGAGCAAGGTCAAGCATCCCACCCCTGGAAAGCTCCCCCTTCCCCAACCCCTACCTACCACCCAGACACCCCTCCCCCCAACCAACATAACCTATCTTAGTTTGTTTCCCCGTTGCTGTGATCAAATATTGACTAAATATACCTCGGGGAGCAAAGGGTTCATATGGCTCCCATCTCCCAGTCACAGTCCATCACTGAGGGAAATCAGGGTAGGAACCTGGAGGCAGGGACTGATGCAGAGTTGATGGAAGAGTTCTACTTACTAACTTGCTCGCTAAGCTCAAGTTCAGCTACTTTTCTTACACCTCCCAGGACCATCTGCTCAGGGGTAGCACCACCCATTGTAGGTAGGGCCCTCCTCATCAATTATGAATGAGAAAACGCCCCACGGACAAGCTCTGAAGGGGGCAGTTCCTCAGTGAGAGTCCATTGTCAAAGTCTGTGTTGAGTTAGCAAAACCCAACCAGCCCATCCAGAAATACGGAAACTACTTCCTGGCTTTAAACAGAGTGAATCGCATGTGGGTAATGGTTTTCCAAGGGGTTGGAGAAACTGAGCTGCCAACCAGTGGACAGGGGGGTAAACTATGAATTAGCACCAGGACGGAGCTGGTAGCATCCTGGGGCTGGAAGGGCAGCTGAAGGAAGTTACCAGAGCCCAGAAGCCATGGTCATGGTTCTGAGATGGACCTCAGTGGCCCTGTGTGGTATGAAGTGGAATCACAGAGGCTCACTCAGACCTGAAGATTCTGAAGACATCGCAAAAGGCAGAGGAGTAAGCCACCTGGCTCCTCCGTCCTGCTGACGCTCTTCAGTGCGGTTCTTTGGTTAAAACAGCTGAAAGTGTAAGATCCAAGTAAACAGGGACATCTCGGAAAAACACCAGGAGGCCAAGGATTTCCTTAATAAGATAAGCTCAGGAACTTTAGGAAGGTAGCAGAACTCTCTTGAAGGGAAAGGCTAATTAACATTCCTCAGATCACAGGGTGAGATACTACCTGCATGTGGGGGCACATTCCACAGGGTGGACCTTTGCCCACCTTCAGACAAGGGAAGTCCTTGCCATCTTATTTCCCTAAAGACCAATCAGTTTAAAAAGTCACACTGTTCTACCAATCACATTGTGTCTAATGGCTGTTGCCCTGAAAATTGTATAAAACCTCAGTGAACAAGCTGTGTGGGGTTGCCTCCTTTCCTGAGGGTCAGGGGTGGCCTCAGTGCACTAAATAAAAATCCTCATGCTCTTTGCATCGATCAGGTTCCGTGTGATTCACTCAGGGGGTATCTGGTAAGCTAAAGCTCGTCAGGGTCTTACAAAAGCTCCCATACTAAGAGCCTGAAGGGTTCCTAGCAGCCCACACAGAAGGCCCAGACTGCTTTTTACACTTCTCTACCCTAGCAATTGAAGGAGCCAGGAAGTGTGAGGGGCTGCACTCCCTCTGCTCCCATAGGCAGGCCTCCCTCTTCTGCTTCCTTAGTGCTGGCTCTGGCTTTGTTAGAGCTCTGATTCCACTGGCCATGACCTCTCTGTTTCCTACTCTGCTTTCCAAACCACAGTGCAGAATTTCAGAGTAGCAGGCAATGAATGGCCTCATTCATCCTCTTCTTCTAACTAGTATAATTCACAATATGCAAGAGGCGCTCAATCATCCTTGCGCAGAGGGGGAAGGGAAGTCCTACCACCACCTTCAGGCTCTGTCTTTTTATATCTCTGTCTCTGTTTCTCTCTGTGTGTGTTTCTGTCCCTCTGTCTCTCTGTGCCTCTCTCTCTCTCTCTTTCTCTCTCTCTATGTAGACCCAAAAGTGATCAACTGTTGAACTATACCCCAACTTTCCTCCTTAAAATGTATTACTATCATCATCATCATCATCATCATCATCATCATCATCATCATCATCATCATCATCATCATCATCTGCGTGAATAAACACAGGCATTCCCGTATCACAGAGGTCAAAGAACAACCTCTGTGTGGATCATTCCCTTCTACCTTGTTTGGAGACAGGGCTGTTCAATACTACATATGCCAGGTTTACTGGCAGGCAAGCTTCCAGGGAGTCTACTAGCTTCAACATCCATGTCTCCATAGGAATGCTGGGATTTTAGACATCAGTATTAACACATCCAACTTTTTACATGGATTTTTGGGGATTCAACTGAGGAAGCTAGGTTTATTCAGCAGGCATTTACCCACTGTGATGCTTAGATTTGGTTAACCAAGCTAGAGTCATCTAGGAAGAGGGAGCCTCAACTCAGAAAATGCCTCCATCAGATTGACCCATAGGCAAGTCTCTGGGTCACTTTCTTGATTGAGGACTAAGATGGAAGGGTCTAGCCTACTGCTGGCAGTACCACCCCTGGGCAGCTGATCTTGTGTGTAAGAGAAAGAAAAGTGAGCAAGCCAGGAAATAAGTAGTGTTCCTGCATGGCTTGTGTTTCAATTCTTGCCTCCAGGTTCCTACCCTGAGTTCTTGCCTTTACCTCCCTTCCTAATGGACTGTAAGCTGTGAGGTAAAATTGGTCCCCATGTTGTCCTCAGTCATGGTCTTTACCACAGCAATGGGAGGCAGACTAGAACACCCACTGAGCCATCATTTCCCGATCCCTTCTTGCTTTCCTCCATCTGCCTCCCTCGACTATCTAACTCTGATTAGCATGAAAGAATGAACAAGAAGTACAAGGCCTCTTTACTCCTGGGTCCGCAAGCTGAGACCCTATGTTTGTCATGTCAACAATAATTATGAAAGTTATTATACTCATAGCGCTGTCAACATATCAGCCTTCTACCATCTATAGCCACTTGAGAATGCTCTGTGGAAATTGCATTCACATCTCAAAATATCTTCCTTCTACCACCCAGGATGCTTCGAGGCCACTTCTCCCTGCTGCTAATCAGTATGTACTCAGGATAAACAAACTCATTTTAAAATCAGCTTAAGCAAAACATAATTAGGAAGATAAATTAGCTGCCCCCAAGATTGCATAATGAATGCCCAGGCCAAAAAAATTAGTATTTTTATTATCTGCTGTTTTTATTAACTGTGTAACATTTTCCCTTCGACCACTGAAGCAGAAGGAAGTACCACTGATCTCGACAACTGAAACTGATTGTCTCTGCAATGCTTACTGCAGGATGAAAACCAGATTTTTTTGTTAAGTTGTCTATGAGGGAATGGGCCACAGTGTACGTGTGGGAGTCAGAGGACAAACTCAGGTGTCAGTACTCACCCTTCACCTTATTCCAGGCAGAGTCCCTAGTTATTTGCTTGACACATATCAAGCTAGCCTGAAGCTTTCTGGGTCACCTGTCTCTGGGCCCCATCTACATGTAAGTGTGCGGTGAGTCCATACTCATGCGACTGTGTCTGGTTTTACATGGGTTCTAGGTATCCATCCAAAAGCAGAAACTCACATTCCCAGCAAGTTCTTCTCCCACTGGGCCCTTTCCTCAGCCTCCAAAGAGGTTTTGTTTTTCTTTTCTAGATATTTAGTGTGTGTGTGTGTGTGTGTGTGTGTGTGTGTGTGTGTGTGTGTGTACACCCATGTCAGGGTATGCACACGGAGGTCAGAGAACAACTTTGTGGAGTTGGTTCTCTCTTCCCACCTTTGTATGGATTCTGGGGGCCAAACTCAGGCTGTCAGGATTACATACCAAACACTTTAACCTCTGGGCTACCTCTCCAGCCCTGTTTTTGCTTTTCTCATACATGTAGAATAGCAGGCAAGTACTAAAGAAAAGAGATCATGAGAGTCAGGCAACCAGCATCCAACTCCTGGTTCTGGTTTATGGCGAGACAATCCTGGGCAAATCTGTGGGAGACCAGGTTCTTTTGGTATGAAATAAAGATGCACCCACTTCAATGACACTAGCAGTAGATGCTTGCTCTGTGGTTCAAATGCATCCTATACATCTTTGTCATGGCCTCATGAATTATTTATTAGTATTGTTTCAGAGTCAGAGGGATTAACTTGCTAAAGAAGATAGGAAAACTAGGTGTGATTTTATACACTGAAATCAGGAAGCAATCGTCAGAAATGTAACAGGAGCTAAATTAGGGGATTAAATGAGGCCTAGTTAATACACCCAGAACCCAGATTTCTGACTGGACACTCACTGTTCTCTGCATTTCACTCTTTCCCTATGCAAAATGTCAGGTCATTAGCAGCTGTCAATCAACGGTCACTGGCGAGGACTCATCTGCAGCTACAATTTGTAGTGCTGCATAATGTTTGTACCTTTCAAAAGTGTGGTCAGTGTTGAAAACCAGATTTCTCAGTGTCTCTTTCTCTGTGTGTCTCTGTCTGATATCTTGACAATATCAGACAGAGGAGACAGGCTGGGGATGTAACTCAGTCATAGAGACTTTGCTTGGCATATATATTCAAGGCCTTTGGTTCAGTTCCTGGAAATGAAAAGGCATTCTGATAGAAATTCAGGTGATGACAGGGCTGTGGGCCATTTGCCAATTCTGTGGATTGGTCACTCTATGTGACAACAGCATTCAATGGAAACCTATGGTGCCCTACAGTGGACACTTCCTCTGGAGAACTGCATCCTGTTGCCAGGCAATCATGGTCTCCTCCTGGCATATGGGAGACATCTTAGTGGTTACTGGATCTAGAAGTTGCAGACCAGAAGTTTGCAGATTCCTGCAACCCAGGAAATACCTATCTTAGGCAAGCCAGGTTGGCCTGTGCGTGACATCACATGATCACCGTTGTTGTGGCCTTGACAACCTGGGATGGCATCAATGCCATGCTACACTCTGGTGATTCTGCATCTCTTTGGAAGCTCCAGGGATTTGAGAATATAAGGCTAAGAATCCAGTACTGTGAAGAAATTGATAGTTCACACAGGGGTTGTACATCTGGTCACTGGTAGTACAACCACTTCCGATGGGGATTAGTATGGATTGGGTAGTTATTCAGTGTTTAAGTCTTTGCCCTTGCAATGCATTGGTTTACTAAATATTTAGAAAATGTCTTCCATGTGGCAGGCACCATCCTAGACACTGAGAATATAGAAATGACTGCCTAAGAACAAAACCCTTGTCCTCAGAGAACTCACATCTAGGGGAGGAAACAGAAAGCACCTTGACAGTATCAGATGGAGGAGACAGGCTGAGGGTGTAGCTCAGTCATGGAGACTTCGCCTGCCATATTCAAGGCCTTTGGTTCAGTTCCTGGAAATGAGGACATTCTGATAGAAATTCAGGTGATGACAATGCTGTGGGCCATTCACCATACAGAAAACAACAACAACAAAACTGTCCACAGAGACACTGGGCCAATGGTGACTTGGGAGGGTGCCAAGGTACACCAGAAGTGGGACTCAGTTTTACCAAGGCCTCCAGTTGCTTTGAAATGTACAGCTTGGCTCTTAAGCTCTTGCCCCTCTCTTGCCTCTTGCTCCCTTGTGCCCTGTCTCTCCCCATTCCCTTCCCTGCTCTCTCCACATGGTCATGGCCAGCCTCTATGTCTCTACTCTCTCCTTCTCTCTGCCTTTCTCTGCTTCTACTACTCTCTTAACTCCCCTCCCCATGCCCTAAATAAACTCTATTCTATACTTAAAAAAGAAAAAGAAAGAAAGAAAGAAAGAAAGAAAGAAAGAAAGAAAGAAAGAAAGAAAGAGAGAAAGGTACAACTTGGGGTTGTGAGAGTCAAGGGTATCTATATCTGTAGTTTAAATGCCTTATTTAATCATTTAATTATGAAATAAGTTTTCCTCTGTGAGAAACAGCTTTATGGCTACCATCCATATCAATGTCAAATCTTGTTCTTGCACAGACAGATTGGAAATGTATCAAGTCAAACTCACCTAAACACTGGCACAAAGGTTGAGAATAAAGAGGGGGAGAGAGACCAAGCTTATTAGCAAATCTGATGACATTTTATTAAAGGAAGTTTGACTGGGGACAGGGCTTTACCTGTTCAAATCCAAAGCAGAAAACTAAGTACATGATATATAATAAGACTTAATACATATACCCAAAGCGTCAGACTATCTCAGAAAAGGAAATAACAGCATTATGACAAACAAAGACAGACACTCGATTTCACAATGCCATACATTCATGCATCCATTCATTGCACAAATACAAACAGAGGGACCACTGTGCACCAAGATAATGTACACCGTAAATAATGAGACAATGCTCAATTGAATTCCTGCAGATTTATCTGTAGTTTAAATGCCTTATTTTATTCTTCTGATGATAAAATAATGAATTTTGGTTGTTAACTTGTTTTTCTGGCAGTGCCAGGGATGGAGCCCAGGATCTGTGCTTATTAGTTCATGCTGTGCCACTGAGCCACATGTAAGTGCTTATAATTTTTAAAATATCAAATATCTAAGCTTAAAAAGTACTTAAAAACTGCCAGACATTGTGGCTCACACCTATACTGCCAGAATATGGGAAACAGAGACTTGGAGATCAGGAATTTAAGGTCATGTTCAGGTGTGTAGTGAATTTGAGGCCAGCCTGGGCTCCATGACACCCTGTCCCAAAACAAAACAAAAAAATCAAATACAAAGCAAACAGACACCTTCCTTGATTAGAATGTCTATCAGCGCCGGGGTGCTATTGGCATTTGTCAGTAAGCAGTTGCCCTGGGGCCGACCTGGCCTTCCATGCATGATAGGTTGTCCATCAGCATTCCTGGCCACTGCCTACCATGTGAACCCTCTGCACCTCCAGATTCACTACCATCAAAATTCCCAGCATTCAAATGGGCATGATTTGCCCAACAAATTTCCTGTAACTATGTCTATGCTGATAGAAGAGCAACGATGTCTTTACAGCGGTCAGCAGAGTCTCAGATCTGCTCCAAGCCCTGAGAACAATGCCCATTGCACAAAAGGAACATTCAAATCACACCATTCAAGGCTCAGGGAAGCTGCAGAAGGAGACGGACTGTGAGAGCTGGAGGAAGTGGGGAGTGGTGTGAAATGCTGACTTCCGGGCGTGACCGGCGATGGCTTCTCTTGGTTGTCAACTTGACAGGATCTGGAATCAACTATAACACACCTGTAACAAATGATCTTTTCTCTTGCTCTCACTCATCCTTCCTTCCTTCCTTCCTTCCTTCCTTCCTTCCTTCCTTCCTTCCTTCCTTCCTTCCTTCCTTCCTTCCTTCTTTGCTCTCCTCTCTCTCCTCCTCCTCCTTCTTTATAATATATTTTCTTAATCGGATTGTTGACGTGAGAAAATCTACCCTATGGTAGAAATGGGCAGCATCTTCTGGTGGCAGACTAGAGAAAAGGATACGGATGAAGGGAGTTTTGCCTTTTGCTTGCTTCCTCGTTCTCTGCCAGATTCTTCTTTCCTATTGTGGTGGCATTCCTTCGCGGATACTAGAAGCTTAGGACTTCCAACATAAACAGCAGCAGCTCTCCAGGGCTCCTCCGGCCTTCTGCACTCAGAGGGACTGCTGAGACATCCAGCTTCATATTCTGAACAACTACTGATCTTCCAGTGTGAGGCAGCGGTTGCTGGACTACCCAGACCGCGGTGTGTAAGCTAATTCAATGAATCCTCTTTTAAAGTGTATATTCATTCTATCAATTCCATCCCTATACAAGAACCCTGACTAATACAACAGGGCTGTTGCCCTCTGGAACTCACTGCGGCTGGGGTTACCCACACAAGACTGGGCCCATCAACAGCCTGTCCTGCAAAGGGGCGTGGCTCACCGGGCTCCACCCCTTTCTGAGGATTTATACACAGCTGACAGTTAATATAGGGCAGGCATTTTCCTCAATCATTTAACCACAGAGGAGGTGACCCTGCTCTCGTCAACAAACTCCTCACCACAGTCCTATAACCAACCTTAATAAGACGCATTGGATCACCAAAATTCTGTCTTATTTATCCTCTCTCTCTCTCTCTCTCTCTCTCTCTCTCTCTCTCTCTCTCTCTCTCT
>NW_022196914.1:55776698-55798498 GCF_008632895.1 Mastomys coucha
TTGTGTGTGTGTGTGTGTGTGTGTGTGTGTGTGTGTGTGTGTATGAAAGAGGGGAGAAACTATAATAAAATATGTTGTGCATGGGTATAAAAATATCTTAATGAATCTATTATCATGTATAATTAACATATATTAATAAAATTATTCTTTTAAATCCCAGTATTCAAGAGGTAAACACCAAAGGGCAAAATAGTCTAAAAAGCAAACATACACACACACCAACAGCACAAACCCCCACTTCAGCCCCAGTACCTGTTTGCCATAGGTTAGAGAGCAGCAGAGAGCCCCCGCCCCAGCTTCAGGGGGGCTCTGTGCACCAGCAAAGGTTGGCACATGTAGCTGATGAGGAGAAGTGATGGAGGTGGGGTGCTCTGCCTTAAATGGGCAACTGTGTTGCCCTCTCTAAGGTCAGGGAGCATCACATAAGAAGGGACAGAAAGAGTGGGCCCACCAACACCTCTCCGAGGATGGAGGAGAGGTTGGTGAAGCCACGTTCACCTTGAGGTACGTCCCAGATCAGCAGTTGTTAGGGAGAGTGGTGTTGGTATAGGCCCTTACTCCACTGAAAAACCTCCCACCCATTTGGACAATAAACTAATTAAGCTCAGTGGGCCACACACACAAAGAAGACATGCAGGTGGGAAGGGAGCCATGAGAGAAAGGGGAGATGAAAATTATTTACCTTTATTATATAAATGCACGAGATTGCTAAGCAATTTTTAAAATTATAGTCCTCTTACTTCCCTAAGTAAAAAGAGAGCAAGGAACTTTTCTTTCAGTAGGGGGACTCCTAAGAGTGGGCCCACAGTATGGCTCCTTTCCCTGTGGAGAGAGACATGCCACCACCCCCGCAGGCTCCAGACAGAGCCCTCACCCCCTTCCCGTGTGGATGAGGGAGGTGGCCCTCTGCAGAGAAAGGCGGACCTGGGAGTCCGGCCAGTAAAGCAGGACAGACTTGGCTCTGCAGGGGATCAGTGGCCTTGGGCTTAGCTGCTTGCGTCATACCGTCATCCAGGCCATGCTCCAGACTTGCCCTCTCCCAATGAGCTTTGCTGACAACACTGGAGCAAAGCCTACACCACACACACACACACACACACACACACACACACACAGAGCTCAGAATTGTGCCCAGTTTTCTGCTAAGGAACAGGTAGGAGGAGGCTGCCTGGCCACTCCCTGCTGCCAGGGCTTTCAAAGAGTCCATTGTGTTTAACCTAAAGCAGAGCCCCTGCCTGGGGACGGCTATTTGGTTATTCCGCACAACCGCAGTTTGTAAAGAAGCAATATTTTCAGTTAATAAATATGCCTACTAACCTCAGGCCTGGCTCAAGATTTGTAGGTCCCTGGAGCCCCAATACTGCTTGAGATAAAAGCAAAAAGAGCGGTCTGGTGTATTATCTGTTAGTCATGCAGGTGATGCAGCTTCTAGTCACCAAAGGTTGAGTGGGTGAGAGGGCCCAGACTGGGCCGTTCATTTCTTAGATAACCACTGAGCTCCTAGGTGGGCCCAGCCCCATGTTCTGCAAGAAACAACTCAATTTCTATTGAATGTTTTAACCTCTCTCAAGTTCAAACCCAAAGCAGTCAGCTGAATGAGTCCCTACTCCCACCCTCTGTTCCTTCAGCAGCCCCTACAAGTCTGCAACACCAGTTTGGACAGATTTTTCTCCCAGTTTTCAATAGAGACTGAAAAACAGAATCTTTATGTGAAATCTTTTTCACACTTAAGTACAGATTTACATCTTAACAAAATAAACCTTCCCCAAAGCTGTAAACTACTTCTGTCTCGGGATCAGTGAGGGCAGTGATCGAGGGTTAGGGATCTAGGAAGCCTAAGGAATAAATCTGCCCTTCACCTGTACTCTGTGTGATGCTGGCTACTTATCTAACCTATCTACTTCCTCATGCTTAAAAAGAATATGATAAAGCACACTGCACACTTAGATGAGAAGATGTGTATGGCTTCATAGCTACAGGCTATTATCTTTATGAGACACCTGGTCTGCTCTCCCAGGAGTCTTTTTGACAGTGTCATTGAGACAGGAACATTCAATCAATGCCTGGGCTTTCTGCAACAAGAAGTTCACAGCCTCTTAGACAATTCCAGTGCTGGTAGTTAAGGAGCAATCCCCACACCTCATGCTATGTTCATTTATTGCCAACAGATGCCCTCTCAGAATCCCTGGCAGGCTTCTCTGCTTTCAGTGACTGAGTTATATCACACTTGTACCTTCTACTGGTCAGACTCCGCCTCTGCTCCCTGTCTATAGATGCATTCCCACTAATAACAAATCCCGTGATGACCTGTTCTAGGTTGAGTATCTGTGAATCAATGACTTAGTGCGTACAGTTTGTGGGTAAGTAATTTGGGGACATTGAAGTGAATGAAGGAGGAGAAGGGAGAAAAGCCGATGGATGCCTGTGTTAGCTGCAAGTGAATGAGATTCATATACAGTTCCCATCTTACTGGAATGCATGAATGGAGAATTAGAAAATCATTCACTACATCTATTTATTTTAAAGTTAAGCATGCCCTTATCCAACCGTCACTAGAAGCCTATCCAAGAGACTAAAAACATGTGTACCTAAAGACTTGTATGTAAATATTTGTGGTGGCTTTTTTATAGCAGTCAACACTTGGAAACAACTCAACTGACATTGACAGATGGAGATACATGGTCTAGTGAAGCCATACACAAGAACTCTCCACACAGTAGCTACTTGAACTGTGGAAAGTGAAGATTGCCATTTAATGCTAGGTATAAAAGGCAATTAAATTCAAATGTGTTGACTGTTGCATAGCACTATGCTTAGGTACCTGTGATAGTTTTGTCAGAAGGGAGTCTCAATAAGCAGACTGTCTAGATCAGGTTGACCTTGGCCATATCTGTGATGAATTATACTGATTGTATTGGTTGGTGGAATACCCAGCTCACTGTAGGTGGCACCATCCTCTTGGCTTGGGTCCTCGACTGTCTAAGAGTGAAGAAGGTGAGGTAAATTGCATGCATGCATGCACTTCATTCTCTCTGTGGATATGAGTGGCTGTTAGGAGATTCTGCCTTGACTGCCCAACAATGGTGGGCTATAACTTGGAATTTTAGCTAAATAAACCCTTTCTCTATTAAAGTGGATTAATCACAGCAACTGCAAACAAAACTAATGCCATACTGAATGAACTCATCTCTTTAGTTAATACTCATTTCTGGTCAGTTGGGTCTCTTTGTATCACAGATGGGCATCTAGACTGTTACCTATACCCCATATTCTCATTCAGTCTGACTCCAGGCAGGTCTGTGTGCTTAGGTCCATCATGGAAAACCCTGGTTCTGTTTTGAAACCCTAATAAGGCCAAAAGCAACACAAGCGAACCTAAACTTTGATGCATCTTTGCACAGCTCTGGACCAGATTCCTTGAGTACTGGTCCACTGTTTGTATCCCTTCTCACATCACCTGTATGCTTCACTTTTTGCTGAGGTCACCTCTGTCCCTAAGCTCCTGTGACTTAGAACATTCATTTCCTGCATGATGTCAGTCTGAGAACTTTGTTTCCTTGTTCTTTGTCTGTTGCAGGCTGCCATAGGCACCTACCTGTGTAGCACTTTTCACTTAATGGCTAGCAACATGGCAGTTGCAACGAGAGTACCCTGGGAAGATGGAGCCAGACCTTATGTAATCATGCGCACACAGCCATATATTTCCTATGTCAAACTTGACTTGTAAGAAGCCAGTCATGAGTCCCCTCCACACACAAGAGGAAGAGGAGCATACAGGGGTGAAACCAGAGAATGAAGATACCAGGGTTCTCTGTAGAAGTTTACCATCTGGTTCCCACTGTTCTGTGTCATTCCTGCCTGCAGAGAATATTCACTCTCTCCTAAGGAATTCAAGAATCTCACAGCATACACAACCTGCTCAGTGGAGTTCACAACAGCATCATCCAAATCAGGTCCCGCTGTGGATGAGGCCCCTTGGGTATACTTCCTCAGTCTACTAAAACTAAAGACAAGTCATATGATTCCTCACTCCATGGAGGAACAGTTTTAGCTAAACAGATATAGAAATGCCCATTTTAAAAGGACAATGAAAAGAGAGTTGCTAGCACTTGTGTTGGCACATGTCTGTAATGCTGGTCCACAGAAGGCAGAGGCAGGAAGACTGCAAGTTCTAGGTCAGCCTGAGCTATACTGTAAGACCTTGTCTAACAATAAAAGTAGATTTTTTTTAATTGCCAATTAAAGCCTGCAACATAAAGGCTTCTTTCAGAATTCCATGGTGGATTATAGGGATGTAATAATTTCAGAGCATAAACCTCCAGACTAGGTTGGTTACACCCTCTGGATCTTCCTTTTTTACAACTTTTTAAAAAATAATTATTTAATATATGAGTATTCTGTAGCTGTCGTCAGACACACCAGAAGAGGGCATCAGATCCCATTAAAGGTGGTTGTAAATCACAATGTGGTTGCTGGGAATTGAACTCGGGACCTCTGGGGGAATAAGCAGTGCTCTTAACCACTGAGCCATCTCTCTAGGCCCTAGATCTACCTGTTTTAAGGAACCTGTTTCCTGCTGGTACATTTTTGAGAACAACCTCATCATTTTGTGCCCATTCCATCCATTTCAGTTTGATGATGTTTTTACAGAAATGATTTCCTCAAATACCTTGTGGGTTTCCCATAAATTTCCCTTCATATAAAAGCTGTGACCACTGTTCTTTTTGAGTTGAGCATTTATCTATCTATCTACTGAGAGGTTGAAGCCAGATCCATTAAGGTTCCAAATGACATCATCACTAGACAGGATCTGTGACCTTTATCCCTTGTGTCTTGGGAGGGACTTTGCATATGCCTAAAATCCCTGCAGTCTTAACAAAATTTATACAATCTCCATTAGGGTTTTTTTTTCCACTCTAGGCCAGAATTTATATGAATTAAATGCTCCGATGTAATTTCTTTTTAAAAGATTTTTATTTTATTTATTTTATTTGGTTGTTTTGAAACAGGGTCTCTCTCTACATAACACCAGCTGTCCTGGAATTTACTATGTAGACCAGACTGGCCTAGAACTCACAGAGCTCTTCTTGTCTCTGCCTTCAGAGTGCTGGGAGTAAACATGTACACCACCATGCCTGACTTTATTGTTAATTTTAACCATGTATGGATCTGTGTGTATGAGTTAAGTAACCACAGGAGCTCCAGAGGAGGTCAGATCCCTGGAGCTGGACTAGAGACTGTTGTGAGCCAAGGGAAGCAGATATCTGGACCATAGCTCTCATCCCCCATAAAAGCAGCACATACTCTGAGCCGTGGAGACATCTCTCTGGTCTCCAGCATAAGTTCCCAATTGTACATCTTTTCAACTGAGGATTTTCAAAATCAAGTTCTGGTGCCTTTTATTGCTTGTCAGCTTCTTCCCACCACTCCCGCCCTCTAGCATTTTACTGTGAGCACAGAGAAGAAGCCAGGTGGCACCTTCAATATTTTACTCTGGAATCGTCTCAACTACACAGCCACACCCACCGCTTGCTTCATGTGTATGGCATCCTCACTGTTCACTTGTGCCTTTCTGCCTTTAGGACATTTATAGCATTTGAGCATATACACATACATATATATATACACATATACATATATATACATATATTCATATATATACATAATATACATGTACACATGTATACATATATACATACATATATACATGCATGTAAAGGAATGTATAAAATAGTGCTTAAATGTTCAGAAATTTTTATATTTGCTAAGTTTATGTTTTCATTTTTTTTTTTTTTTTTTTTGGTTATTTTAGTACTTGAACTTTTTAGAAGAGCCCTGCTAAATGTATAAATGGAGGTTTAAGTAGACAGTAAATAGTAGTGACTGCCTGTCATGTACAGAGGCCTCTAGGAAGCTGATAAATTTAATAAGCTCTTTTCAGTCCAGCAAGATTTACAAGGAAGACAGGGCAAGCCACGGAGCCATGGAGACCAAAGCGGGGCTAGTAAGCATTGCAAGTTCCCTGAAAGGATGCTAGCCCTGCAATGCTGCTGCCCTGAGTCCCTCTAGTGGCTCAGTCTGCAAGGTGCGCCTCTCTGAGGCTCCAAGAGGAGAACACTTACTGAGCAATCACTTCCCATGAAGCTATACCTGAGCCAAGAATGGTGGCAAACACCTCTGATCCCTGTGTTCGGGAGAGGCTGAGCATGAGGATTAGAGGTTGAAGGCCAGTTTGGGCTTCAGGCTGAATTACTATCTCAAAAAAAAAAGTATTATCTGATCAACAAGATGAAAAACAAGAGCTCAGAAATTCTTCCTCCAGTGTTTTTTCAAAATTTAATCTCTGTGCAAATATTCCGTACGTCACCAGACTCCACAGTCCCTCTGCTGATCTTTAATGATTGCCAGTTGCTTCCTCCTTGCTGGACCTTCTGTCCCTGCAACCTGTGCCCCTTGCCCCCACACTTGCCCTCTGGCACTGCTGGGCATGGTTCTAGTTCTAATCTCTTCTTACCTGACAGCCTTGAAAATATTTGCAAACAGCTTCTTTCCTGCCCCTTACCTCCCAGGCAACACACAGTTCCTTCAACTAATCCCAGCCACTAGATTCTTCTCTCTGTCTTGGTTGTTCCTTTCTGGGTTTCTCACACTCCCCTGAAGACATGCTGAGTATCAGGACCTGCCCCCAATACCAGAGATGTGGCCCAGTTATACCAAGTGTCACAGAGCAGAATCAAGGATCTTGCCAGATGGCCTATCTCCAGACCCCATTCTCCTCTGGGCAGCATTGTCACAGATGGACTGAAAGCTGAGACTGCCCTTATGTGGATGGGCCACACTTCAGTTAACTTCACAGCAGCCTTATTTTGCCCTCTGTGTAACAAGCTTAGAAACGCTCCACATTTTGGATCAGGCTCATCAGTTTACAAATATAAAAGACTACAAACAGCTGTAAGTAGATGACCAGGTCCTTGTGAGCCAGACATGCAAACCATCAGAGAGATCAAAAGGAGTATTGGGAATGAAATGCTCCCTGTTGAGATGGCCTCTTAGGTACTTGGAATGAGTTTCTGACCTTTGGGTTGGCAGATGACCAGCCTAAATCCCTTCCTCTGCATTTTAAACTCATTGCCTTCGATACTGCCCTCTGTGGACACAGAAGAGAGACTCTGTCAATAATGTAGCATCCCTCGATAGTGTGAAGACTGATATTCAGTCTACGCACATCTCTCTCCTCTGAGCTAATGGAGACTTCTCCCTGAAGGGCTGTTTTTCAAAACCTTTCATCATTCACTTTGTCTCCCCTGGCTCCACTCCAATCTCACCATAACATCCTCCACTTATGGGCCTCAAGTCTGAACAGTATGCTCTAATGACCTATATTGGCTATAGATTAAAAGAGTTATCTCTGTGAAAATATTTCCTTTATAATATAGCTTGCTGTAACTAAGATTTACACGCCTAAAGACTCCTTGGAGTATAACAGGTAGCGTGTAAAACTTTCTTTGAAGATCATCTGGTTTGATATCCGGGCACATTGTCTCACAGCACCAATGTTGTGTCTGACATTGGTGACATCCTGGCCTCATCCACAGGGCAATAATGGTATTGGATGGGTTTGGAGAATAAGAATCCTTTTATCTGGGGAAGAAAAATAAACTAAGGGTGGTGAGATGGCTTGGTGGGTCAAAGGCTTGCCACCACACCTGACGACCTAAGTTCAATCCTTTGAACCTACATAGCAGAAAGGACTGACAGCTCATGTTCCTCTGACTCCAACATATGTGCTATGGTGTGTGCACACACAGGATAAATGAAATATATTTGTAAAACAAACAAAAAGAAGATAGACTAGGGATTGCTCTCAGTAGGGACACTTTTTTTTAATGACCTTTACATTTTTTATTTTTCTTTTATGTGTATGAGTGTTGTGGTTGAATATATGTCTGTGTATGATATGCATGCCTGATACACTAGGAGGCTGGAAAAGAACATCAAATCCCTTAAGACTAGAGCTACAGGTACTTCCAGGAGCCAGCCATCATGTGAGCGCTGGAAATCAAACCCAGATCCTCTAGAAAAAGCCAGGACTCTTAACAGGAGCCATCCCTCCATTACATGGAATTATACACACACACACACACACACACACACACACACACACTTATCTGGCCTCATCATCTTTGGATCTTTATCCCAGTAACTGACATTTCTATAATCCTATTGCTGCTTCTCTACACCTCTCAGGATGCTGTTTTCTTGCAGTCATCCTCTAGACGCCATTACTGTGCTTCAGTGCATCTTAGAGACTATCTCACAGGACCCAAACCTCTACCTCCTATTGAAGCCAGCTTCATTCAGATGAGTGTTTGAGATATCTCGTTGCCTTAGTGAATTCTTAGTGATGCCTTTGCTTTAAATAGGTTCTCAGTTATCCAAAAGGTTGCCATCAGGATGGGGATATGGCTCAGTTGACAAAGTGCTTGCCTTGAAGGGTATGAGAAGCTGAGTTTGATCCTCAGAACCCATGTAAAAATGTCAGGCAGGGTACTGTGAGCTTGCAATCCCAGGGCTGTGGAAGTGAAGCAAGATCCTTGGGACTCACTACCAGCCAGTCTCACATAATGGATGATCTCCAAGCCAATGAGAGACCCTGTCTTAAAACAGGGAGATGGCATCCTTGAAGATGACTGCTGACTATGTCTTCCAGCCATCTCATGTGTACCTTCACATAAATGAGCATGCACATGCTATCATTAGAGGAACATCAGAAGGTCACCAAAATGAACAAAATGGATTCCACAAGGGAGGATTCTCGGGAAACGTGGACACCACTGTGGTAGAGTCACTGTGCTGCATCCGTTCAATGTGCAGCAGCGGGGAAACAAAAGGAGAGAGGACAGAGAAATCTCTGCTGACTGACACCTGCTCTCCACAGACTCCCTCATTCCTCCATTCATGAATCATAGATTGTATGCTTGCTTATCAGTACTTCAAATGTGCTTTAAATTGTCCCCATTTGAGGCTGGCTGGTTAAGTGGGTAAAGGTACCTGCTGCCAACCTGCTGGCCTGAGTTTAATCCCCAGGACTCACGCGACAGGAGACAATGGACTCCCACAGTTGTCTTCTGGTCTCTTCACTAATGCTGTGGGACACACAGACACACAAGATACACAGACATAGCCAGACACACTCACACACATACAGAGAGAGAGAGAAAGAGAGGGAAGGGGGAAATAGTACTTTTTAATGTAAAATTACCTTTATTTTGAGAAACTACTAAAAGAAAGCAGCCACACACCCTTTTCTTCATATAGTCACATAGAACTCTTTAAAAAAGTAAATTCATCCACAGCAATAAAAACAGATTAGTAATTATCCAAGGTCAAAAGAGGAGTGTGAAGTTCGATACCAAGAAACCTTGGGTGTAGGAAGGGTTTTGTGAGTAGAAACATGTGACAGCCTGGAGAAGTGTCCACCAAAGCAGGTGTTAAAGATTTAGTCCCAAGTCCCTTGTGACACTGCACAGTGTTTGAACCGTGGAGAGGTAGGGCCTACTCAGTGGTCTTCTGGTCATATGGAAGTGTTTCCAGGGAGAAGGTATCGGGACCCTGACCTTTCTCCTTACTCTCTCTTGCCTCCCAGCCTCAGTAAAGTGAACAGTTTCTTCACTCTTTGCGGTATACTGCATTGGCACAGGCCCAAACACCACAGACCGACCCTACGACCTGTGAGCCAAAATTCAACTTGTCATCTTCTTTGTTTGCCTCCCTTACTTTGTTATATAATAGAAAGAAAACACAATACATCTGTCAAAACTCACCACAGTGCATGTCTTAAATATTTACCATTTATTCTCCAGCAATGAGGTGAAAGGTGCCGAAGGTTGATACGAAAGAGACCAACTGACAGATGCTAACAGTTTGTCATGTTTGCCTCAAGTGTTGGATTGGTAGGGTATTACATGCCATGAGAGCAGAATTTCCTGTGAGGGATGAGTCAGGAAGACACACTGAACCCAGCTGAGGGCTCTAGCAGAAGAACTCAGGGGCAAAATAAAGACACAGCTGACAGCGGCTCAGGACGTGCCAGCCCTCACCACGGGAAATCCCAGCTTTAAAGAAACTCTTACTAAAAACTTCCACTATACCAGAAAGTCACTGGAGAGCCAAATCACGAAATTGACTGAAAATTAATTGAAAAGTAACACCTCAGGAAGAAAAGAAATTTATAGACGACTACAAAATAAGACTGCTCTAAATGATCTATAAGAAGTAAAAACAGGAATAGAAAATGAGACAAAATGATAGCTTATGAAAAGAAGGCAAGCACCCAGCCACTTGGGAGGCTGAAGTAGAAAGATTGCTTGACTCCAGGAGTTCAAGACCAGGGTGGGTAATATAGTAAGACCACGTATCCAAAACAAAGGCAAAAAAAATAAAAGAGCCAAATCATTTTCATAGCAAAAACTTACAGACACTATTTATCTATGTCTGTCTGTGTCTCTATCTGCCTGTGTCTGTGTCTGTGTCTATATCTACTTACTTAATGGAAATGAGTAATAATTTAAAATTCCCAATGACAGGAGGATGCTCACAGGAACTACAGAAGGGACATGTAGAAAGGTAGAAAAAAGCGATACAACAGAATTGTTTTAAGAATTCCCATGTTAGGAATTCTGAGCCAGGCGTGGTAGCTCACATCTGTAACTCCAGCACTTCAGAGGCAGGAGAATTTCGTTGAATTTATATCTAGCCTAGGCTACACTGTGAGACTCTGCCTTAAAAAGAAAAGAAGCCAACAAAACACTTAAGCCTGTTTTGTTGGCTTAACACTTAAGGAAGTCTGAGGTTGCTAAGCACACAGAGTTGATGCCTGTTGTTACCTAACAAAATTCAGTGATACCAGCACATTTCCTTTGCTCAGTCCTATGGGTGTGCCACCTTTGGGAATTCCCCGCCATCTTGGGTCTCCACTACATTTGTGGCCAATGGGCAGTGTAGTCAATGGACAGTGACTAGCTCTCATTAACCCACTGGAAACCACAGAGTAAGGGAAGGGGCTTCAGTCCATGGGGCCACTGAAGAGCCACTGTCTTGCATGACCACCATGGCACAGACAGACTCCCAGCAGATCTCCGTGGCTCCATATTCCCAGGTTGAGTTTTGCAGATGGGTTTTAAAGCCCTATTGTGTAGCATTTCCTTTTATAAAGATTGTGAGTGAAGCTGACTAACAACTTGTTTCCAACAGGGATGCTGGAGTCATTTTAATTAATGGTTTGACATTTCTTTGTTGCTATTGCAAGCCTGGGTAACTATGCATTCACTTCTAAGTTCCTAAATGAATAGCTTTGACCAACGTTAAAGTTTTTGTTCCAAGGACTATTGTACTGAGGTTTTCTTCATTTAAGACAAACAACAAGAATTAACTTTATACAATATGTTATATTGATGGACAGACAAAGTAGGAAATCTTATAGATTATAGGAAATGACAGCAGGGGAGGAAAGGTGAAATAAAGATGGGTGAGATGGCACACACCTATAATCCTATCCCCAGGATGGTGGACAAATAGCTCAAGGCTAACCTCAGCTACTTAGTGAATCTATCCTGGGCTACATGAGATTCTGGCTCAAACAAACAAACAAACAAACAACAACAACAACAAAAAAACAAGATGAAATCAGCAAGTCATTCCTCCACCAGCACTATTTGGCTTTCCCAAAACATGAATCATTTCAGTTAGGAAGTGGGGACTAAATAAATGTCATGTAGAATCTTTGATAAGCAAATTAATAATGGGAAATATGTAGGTGTTGATCATAATCCCAGTAGACTTTGATCTAGCACCTATTCTAGAAATGCATTGTTCTGGTGTGGTAACTCTAAGGAGTAACCATAGCTGTTATGTTCAGTCTCTGACCTCACAAATGCCTGTGGTCTCATACTGGTGTTCAGATACTTGGTTTGAAAATTTGATTACTCCAGTCATGGAAAGCCAGGATGAAGGAGAAGGTGTCTTCTCTGGAATCCAGGTACGAATTCTTGTTTCTAATGTCTTCTGAGATAGGCAACCCATCAGTGATAAGTGGCGAGTTTCTGGTTCCTTGGTCTACTGAGACTTTGGGATGCTTTAATGATGGCATCACACACCACATACATATATATTATTTTACTGCTGCAGGTAGAAAATTCTCTAATTGAACAAAATTCAGAAAATATGAGGGCAAAAAAGAGCTCATAGCTCCAGCAAGAGTACCACATAGAAATTTTGACAGGAAGTCTGTCTTAGTTACTTTTGTGGCTGCTCTAGTAAAATACTCTCATAAAAAGCAATGTAAGGAAGGGAGAGATTATTTCAACTCACAGTTTATGGCAGGGAGGTCAAGGAGGCAAAGTCTGAAATGGCTGTTCACATTGCATCTTTAGTCAGGAAGGAGAGAATGCTTGGGTTCATCTTTCTACTTTTTATACAGTCCAGACTAAGCTATAGAGCTAAGCTTGTTGGATGATGCCACCCACAGTGGACAGGTCTTCTGACTCTAGTTATTCAGGATACTTACACATAGGTACATCAGGAGCCCTACCTCCCAGATGGTTTTACATCTTTTAAGTTGACAGTTAAGGTTAATCATTACAAGATGTTCCCTACAGGGTTACCAGGGATGCTTCTAGACACTAAGATTTGTCAATTGGTATTTTGTGCTAAGAATCACATAGCTATCTTCCTCAAGTGAAGGCATCAAGACATACTAATGCCCACTAGAAATCTTGGGTAGAAACTCAAAAAATCTGTTTCTGCTTCACCTCTGCCTCAGCCAGCCAGCCGCTGAGTTCCTTACATCCTTTCCTGCTGGCGTCCATCCTCAACCCAGTTGTAATTCTCATCCCTTTCTCAATAGCTCGCTGGAAGTGTACTCTTTCCCAGCCTGATCACACTTTAATCCAGCTGCATCAATGTGCCTTCCATTTATGGTTTCTGTCTTCCTTGGTCAGGCTTTCCTGGGGGAATCATCATACACTAGCTATGGAGTAAGTGTTCACCCTTTAACATGAAGATAACATGCAGGACTCCCTGTTTAAAGTGATGTACAAATGATTGTTTTCATTTCCCCTTAAGCTACAAGTAAGATGAAAACTAGATAATTATGTACATCTAGGAGAACCTTCTGTCTCAAGTCACATTAAAGGAGCCATAATCTGGCATCATCTGGCTACACTCTGCTTATGTTCTGAAACCTTGAGTGAAGCTGCATTCAAAAGTAATGAACTAGTTTTTCTTACAGAGGAAATTTTTAGCTAGTATAACGTTCAGACAGTGGAATAGCCATTGGTTGCTGCTTTACTCAGATCTATAGCAGAAGCCTGCAGAGAATGTAAAAAAAAATGTTTGGCAAGGAATAAATGTGGATTCTGTAAAAATTGTGAAAAGGCTGCAGATAATGTAGGCAGCACAGATGTAACTGTTCAAGAAACTATCCGTTAAAGAGAAACTTCAAACCTTGGCCTGGGACCATAGAAAAGGTACTTTGATGGCAAGACACCACTCATTGAAGGTGTAAAATTAAAAATTCACTCATAGAATAACTAAGAGTATAGAGATTCCGGAATGTTCTAAGGGAAAACAGATGACTAGACATCCATTTTCCAGGGTTCCATTGTGAAGGCACACAGAGCACTACAGCTGTGGTCTAGCAGGGCCAGGATGCAGCCTGAGCTGACAGGAGAACCTGGAATCATACACATTATGTCGATTTTGCAAATATTACAAGAGGAAGAATCTCTTGTGGGCTTCCACCAACCTTGTAGAAAAACAATGAGGCCATGCCTTGTGTGGCAAAGTTGATTCTCTACATGGAACTGTTGACTGAACTATGTCTGAAGCTGTAAAAACTGGGCCTAAGTTTCAGTAGAGTCCACAGGATATTGGACATGTCAAAAACAAAGAACATTTGCTAAGGTATGCTGCAAATATCAACTGAAGCTGGCCCAGAGAAACACTACAGAAAAAAAACAGATTCGGAGGGCTGAGGCCATCTAACCTTTCTGGAGCCCAGGTGATGCCAACAGAAGTCCTAGTTGGTAAGCGTGGAGCCATGAGGCTCATTGTTTGCTTTGCTGGATTTCAGTCTTGCTTTTAATCTTCTCTTGCTATGCCTCAATTCTTGTTTTAGTAAGAACATTCACTATGGATATGTGTTGTTTTTATGTAAGAAGTACCTATTTACAAGAGGATGAGATTTGAAGAAATGCTCATGAGGATCACTCCCAAGTGACCTACATATGCCTCCCACTCCAAACTGTGTGTATATAAGCAGCCCCACATCCTATTTCTGACAAAAATCTGTTTTCTCTGCCAGAATTACTACTCCTCTTTTTACCTGCTGGCCTTAGGATATAAACAGTCTAAAATGCTAGCCAAATGGAGGCGTCTAGGCCTGTGTGTTAATTACTTTTCTGTTGTCATAAAAATGCCCTGAAAAACGCAATCTAGGGAAGAAAGGGGCCAGTTTTGGTTTATGAGTCCACTGGGGGTACAATCCATCACGGTGGCGAAGGTGTGGCATAGAAAAAGACACTGCTTGACAGTCAGGAAGCAGACTGCACACATTCCATCAACACAAGGAAAGTAAAGGAAGAGAACTGGAAGTGAGGCTAACTTACAAATCTCAGATCCCTCCCCCAGTGATGCGCTTCTTCTAGCAAGGATTCTCCCTTAAAGGCTCCATGATCTTTCCAGACAGCAACTCCAGCTGGGAACCAAATGTTCAAATGCATACAAATATGGAGGCTATTTCTCACTCAGACCACACTACCTAGACATCCTAGCACCTGGAAGGCTGGGGAATAAAATTCATGAGTTTGAGGCCAGCCTAGACTACATAGCAAAGTGAAATAAAATAAAATAAAATCCCTTAGCAGAAGCCATAAGAGATGGTGCAATGGGGCCATTGATGCTTGTCTTCTGTCAAGAACATAGGTGAACAGAACCTCTAATCTCAAAGAACCCAGAGATATGGAGACACAAAGCAAAAAATTTTTTCAGTGGGTCATTAGGAATGATAGTGTGGCCGCTTCTGCTTCTGCCTCTTGGTTCCCATGTTTGCTTGCTTGCTTAGTTTCTTGCTGCTGCTGCTGCTGCTGCTGCTGCTGTTATTGTTTTCGTATTGAGGATATAACACTATATGGAGAACCCTGGTTGAGTGCGGAGACCGCTCCCTAACGGCTGATTTGATGCCTAGCTTCTCAAAGTATGTGCCGGCTCTAGTATTCCAGTGCTTTCTGAGGCTGGTCCTTCTGGAGAATGCAGAATGCTAAATGATCAGAGACTTCTGGTCCTCTCCCACATCTTGCTTGCTAGGAGATGGATCTCTGGTAGATATTACACGGCTGTGTGATTCTGTGGCTATGATCAGGATTCATGTATACCAGGAGGTGTTCACTGAAGGTCTGAGGGAAGAAAGGCAAACCTATAGCAGGAACACATATCCAGTCTTTGTAGGAGGACTATTGAATCTTCTAGTCTCTGTGTGGTTGGTTTGCTGTAAAGTACCCTCTGTAGGGGTGTCCTTTTGGAAATCCTAACAGTGGGCACAGGGACTGGCCCTGAAGTTTTTACCTACTTGTGGGACCCTTTCTCTCCTACTGAGTTGCCTTGTTCAGCCTCGATGTGATGGTATGTGCCTGGTCTCATTGGAGCTTCTATGCCTTGTTTGGTTGATGTCCCTGGGAGGCCTGCTCTTCTTTGAGGGGAGGAGGACAGAAGAGGGTGGATCTGGGGGGAGCAGAGAGGCATGCGGGGAGAGAGCTGGGGGTAGGGGAAGGAGAGAAAACTGGGGATGGGATGTAATCTATAGGAAGAGTAAAAAAATTATTTTTAATTAAAATTTTTTTATATAGCATATTCTGATTGGTTTTTTCTTCTCAAACTCCTCCCAGATCCATCCTACCTTCCCACCACCTAACTCCATTCTCTCTCTCTGCCTTTATCTCTTCTTCTTTCTCTTTCAAAAACAAAAAGTGGATATATAACAAACCACCCCCTCCAAAAAAACCCCACAAAAACAGAAAAAACAAAATATACAAGCAAAATATCAAGACGACAAAAAAAATGCCCAAACAAAACAAACTGAGGCCTAAAAGTCTACAAAAATACAGAGTTCATTTTGCATTGGCTAACTACTGCTGAGCTAACTGCTGACTTGAAGTGAGGTTAATGTACCCACTGGGACTCCACTGGAGAAAACTAACCTCTCCTTTGCCAGCAGGTATCAACTCTAGATAGTATTTTTGGTTTGGGGTAGGACCCAGTGTTCACTTGCCCCTCCCAGTGCTGGGACCACATGTGACTTGAACCTATGCAGGTTACTTGCATGCTACCACAGTCTCTGTGAGTTCATGTGTGTGCCAGTCCTGGTGTGTCTGAAAGACGTTGTTTTATCCACTACCTCTGATTCTTAAAATCTTTTTGTATCCTCATTTGCACAGATCACTGAGCTTTGAGAGGAGGGGTTTGATAGAGACATCCCATTTAGACTTGAGGGATTCAAAGTCTCTCACTGTCTACATGTTGTTCAGCTGTGGGTATCTGTGTTAGCTCTCAGCTACTGCAAGAAGTTTCTCTGATTGTGGTAGAGAGAGGCACAAATCTATGGGTATAGCAGAATATATTTGGGGTCATTTTATTGCTGTGTTCCTTTAGCAGAATAGTAGTATTTGGTTTTCTTCTAGACTTCTATCTTTTTCCAGTCTCGGGTTCTTGCACACCCTAGCAGGTTCAGACATGAATTCCATCTTACGGACTGGGCCTTGAGTCTAATCAGAGAGTGATTGGTTACCCCCACTATGTTTGTGCCATTATTGCTCCAGCATAGTTCACAGGCAGATCAGTCACTATTGTTGTTTGCAGGGCTTATATTTAGGTTGTCGTTTGCCTTTCTCCTCTGGTAGCATACAGAGTATCTTCCAGTACCCTGAGCACTACTCAGGAGAGATGAAGCCTCTAGGGAGGCACCAGACAGGCTTCTCCATGTTCAATGACATAAGTAGGTGTCGTTTTCAGCAATAGGGCCTTACCATCAGTTTTTGAGGTGTTGGAAATTGCCCAAGGTGTTTGTAAGTTTCCATGAGGCCCTTTGGCCAACAGCTCAACAAGATGCCACCCATTCCTGGCACTGGAGATTTTGCTTGGTGGCAGGCGATATCTGTCTATTTCAGGCTTTGTCTATCCTGTCTGGTGATTCCATTTAGATTCTGTTCAGATGTGTGTATATTTCAGGAAGCTTCTACAGTAGCAGGTTTCCATATGGTCCCTCAAATGACCCAAGATAAAGAAGCCTTATTTCTCAACTCAGCAATCCCAGAACTCCTGGATTCTCTCCAGTTTGAATACATTTTCCTTCAAAACTGGCTCTTTCCCAAATGTTTTTCATTCTGAAGTACAGGATCCATTGTTTACATGCAGCTAATGACAGCTAGCTCTCATTTTCACCACCTTGCCTAGACATTTTCTGCACAAATTCAAATGCATTTTTGGTATATATTTCAATTTCCAGGTTTGACACTTTTATAAAATATTTCTTCACTCCCTGCATAACACAGACTGCCATTTTTTTTTCTAACGTCTATCATGGTTTGTGTGTGTGTGTGTGTGCCCATGAGTCTCAACACCAAAGCCTTTTTTGTTTGTTTGTTTTTTGCTTTTCTTGTATCCATTTCACATAATTGTTACTGTTTTCTCATACCAATAAGGTACCAATGCCTGATACCAAAAGCTATTCTCCCAAAATGCCATGTGGAAAATATCCAAAACTTTAGTGGCTTAAAATAACAATAATATATTCTCAGTGACCTGTGAATCAGCTGAGTGTTGGCAGCAGCAGGCTGGGCTCAGCTGGGCTCCGATTCAGGCTTAGCTTGGCTAGGACTCACTGGCTTTGTTTCACATGCTATTTATCTTCCTCTTTGGACTACCAGCATGTTCTTCTGTTCTGATGGCATAAATAGAAGAGAATTGCCCCAAGCACACATGTGCTTTTCAAGCCTCTGCTTGCAATCTGTCTGCCATCACCACAATGCTAAGACAATGTGGCCAGGCCTACAATGAGGAGCAGGGAAGCCTCCTCACCAACACAAGTAGCAGGAGGTAGAGAGTAAATATGTATTTCTAAGATTTTACTTTTGGTCAGGGCTGTAGAAATGGCTCAGCCGTTAAGAGCACTGGATGCTCTTCCAGAGGACCCAGGTTTGGTTTCTAGTACCCACATGATAGCTTACAATCATTTATTCCTGCTCTAGAGGAGCCAATACCCTCTTCTTCTGGCCTCTGTAGGTACCAAGCACACATGTGGTGCACATATATGTAAGCAAAACACTGATGCACAGAAAATACATTTTTAAGTTTCTTAAAGATTTTATTTATATATCTCTCTTTCTCTCTTTTACTCTCTCTCTCCCTCTCTCTCTCTCTCTCTCTCTCTCTCTCTCTCTCTCTCTCTCTTTGTGTGTGTGTGTGTGTGTGTGTGTGTGTGCGCGCATGTGCGTGTGTCTGCTTGTATGAATGTGCAGTCACCTACAGAAGCCAGAAGAGGGAAGCTGATCTCCCCGGAGCTAGTTACAGGTAGTTGTGAGCCACCAATGTTGCTGCTGGGAACAGAACTTCTCATGCTCTGCAAGGACAGCAAGTTCTATTATGTGAGGAACCATCTTTTCGTCCTCTGAGGAGTAAGTACTGTGAGCAACATTCTAATCTATCACATATATTATTATGGAATTTTAGGACCACCAGACTGGTATACATAAGAACCCACAGGGACTGATAGCATGTATAAGACCTGAACAGGTTCAAAAGGGTTCAAAATCCCAGCACTGAGAAACAGTTGTCATGTGCTAATGACTGGAAATCATGGTGGCAGAACCTCTCATGAGCAACATCAGAAGTTGGAGACAATGGGGTGGCCCCCACATCTTGAATGAAGTGTTTCATACCCAGAATCCTATATCCATCTAAACTACAAGTCAATGAAGGCTAGAACAAAGACATAGTCCCATTTAACTTACTTTGTAGCTGTCAGGAAATTACTAATGAATAAAAAAAATTAAATAAAAATAAAGACTAAGTCAAAAAAGAGGAATATTACTTACCTTGCCTATTATTTACCAATGGGGAAGAGAGGGATTGACTTCAGAGATTGGAAGTAAAAAGTCTGTCATAAAGAGAGGAAGGAAATTTCCAAGCAAATGGCACCCGGAAGCTCCCCATTGTTGCAACAGGCACACAGATGGGTAGATGGGTGATCCCACACTCACTGCAATGTGAGGAACGTGTGTGTGTGTGTGTGTGTGTGTGTGTGTAATATGCTATTGTAGAAAGTAGAAATACTTAAGTATAGGTATGACACATTTTTTACAATAAATTAATTAATTCCCAGAAAATATGAATCATTTTGTCCTAATACAATACTATGTTCAGCTGTACACAATTTTTTTTTGAGACAGGGCTTCTCTAAGTAGTCCTGGCTGTCCTGGAACTAGCTCTGTAGACCAGGCTGTCCTCAAACTGCCTGCCTCTGGCTTCTGAGTGCTGAAATTAAAGGTTTATACTACCATCATCTGGCTATGTACATGTATACAGTATTTCATGTCACAGTGCTCACAAAATTGTGCTATAACTACATTGGAGCAATAGGAATAAGAATGAGATGTCTTTAATTACTACAACAGAAAGTCAGTAGATAATTTCCAAGGTAAATAAGTCAGGAAAAGGCTGTCTAGTGCCTATTACTTACCAATGGGGAAGAGAGGGATTGACTCCAGAGAGTGGAAAACATGGGGACTGAAACTTGTTGTAACTCTTTCCATCAACACTAGACTCTTCTGTCAAAATATGTACATGTTACTGATAAATGTTTAGAGCCCGTGTAGGGGTAATACATTATGCCTGATTAACATCTTGCTGAGAACAAATCCCATCCATTTTATCATTTACAGAATGAGCACACGCTTTCTTCTAGGCATCAACAAAACTATTAAGTTAGGTGAAGGAGAAACAAAACTTCTCCATGATAAAAGCAAGCTAAAGGCGCTCCGCTCGGACCACCAAGCCAGTCCCACAGAGCATGCCAGCAGGAGTGCTTGGGTGCTAAAAGAAAGAAAAACACACATACGAAGATAGGGGGAACGATTATCAAAGATAAGACAACTGCTAAACAAAGATAACAGAGAAACTACCTCAAACTACATAAAGCAGCCCCTTCCCCAGACTGTTGAGGAAACTGAGAAAATTAGACGTCTACGTGTAGAGGAAGGAAATACCATCCTTACTTTTCACCCTGGACAAAACCAACTCCAAATGGATCAAAGACCCAAGACTCTGAACATGCAAGAGAAACAAATAGCTTCACTCTGAGAGACAGGCATAGGTAAGGACTTTCTGATGTGACTCCAGTGAAATTAAAGAGCAGAGTTCTGTCTTAGTTTGCTTTCTATTGCTTTGATAAAGACCATGATCAAAAACAACCCAGAAGTGAGTTTCATTTTGCCTCACAGCTTTCTCTCTCCTTCATGAGAGGAACTCAGGGCAGAAACCTGGAGGCAGGAATGGAAGCAAAAAGCCATAGTGGAACACGGCTTATGGCCTGCCTGTTCCTGGCTTGCTCACCCTGCTTTCTTAGATGTCTCAGGACCACCTACCCAGAGATGGCAACCCCACAGTGGGCGGGGCCTTCCCACATCAGTTGTTAATCAAGAAAATGCCCCACAGACTTGTCTACAGGCCAATCTGATGGAGACAGCTCCTCCATGATTCCCTCTTCTAAGGTATGCCAAGGTTTGTGGTGTCAAGTTGATAAAAAAACAAACCAACCAGCACAGCTTCCAGTCAGTAAATGAAACTGTCAATCAAATGTAAAGAGAGTTTACAGAATGGAAAAACATTTTTGCCAGATACACACCTGGCAGAAGATTAATATGCAAAATGTACATAAAAATATTATCATCAAAAACCAGCAACCTAACAAATTATGGTATATCCAACTGAATTGAAAGTCCCCAAAAGATCACAAATGAATAATAAGCACTTTTAAATGTGCTAAATATCCTGAAAAAAAATTTAAAAACCGCCAGTCTGTCTGGGCTGGGTTCCAGAGCAGACCTTGGGCGCAAGCTCCACACCCCGTCCCACAACACCCAGAGGAAGCTCCACTCCTAGGCGCTCTGACACACCCAGGATCAGAGGTGAGCAAGAACCAACATCTGTCCCAACACTGGGAGTAACTGCAACAAGCAGGACCAGGCACACAGGAACTCCGCCAGCCCAGTG
Organism: Mastomys coucha; assembly: GCF_008632895.1. Lineage (NCBI taxonomy): Eukaryota > Metazoa > Chordata > Mammalia > Rodentia > Muridae > Mastomys > Mastomys coucha. Next base: position 55,798,020 of record NW_022196914.1, read on the forward strand.
ACTTGGGTTCTTTCCGGTCTGTCTGGGCTGGGGTCCAGAGAAGACCTTGGGTGCAAGCTCTGCAGTCAGTCCCACAACACCCAGAGGAAGCTCCGTTCCCAGGCGCCCTGACACACCCAGGATCAGAGGTAAGCAGGAACAAACATCTGTCCCAACACTGGGAGTAACTGGGAGCAGCTTGACCAGGCACACAGGAACTCTGCCAGCTCAGTGATTCCGGTTCCTTCCAGTCTGTCTGGGTTAGTGTTCTGAGCAGACCTTGGGCGCAAGCTCTGCAGCCAGTCCCACAACACACAGAGAAAGCCACACTTCCAGGTGATCTAACAAGCCCAGGATCCCAGAATCACAGGATCACAGAGACAGCTTGACTCTGAGGAATTCTGACACAACCAGGATCACAGGAAGGTCAGACTCCAGTCAGATTTAGCAAGGGCAGGTAGCACTAGAGTTAACCAGATGGCCGGGAGCAAGCATAAGAA
>NW_022196914.1:55799918-55813890 GCF_008632895.1 Mastomys coucha
TATATTAATTTGAAAATTAATATTACCAACATATCCTAATCGATTGAAATCCAATAATATGACAAATTAGAAATTTGTTGATTGTCATCCAATGATCTCTCCAATTTGGTAATTGGAGAAATAGGTCCAATGTTGTACAATCTATATACACTGCTAGCTTGTTTGTGACAGTGTCTTGCTGTGTACAACATAAGGGTCTTAAAATCTTGCTTCTCCTATCTCAGCCTCTCTATTAGTAGTATTGTTTATTTCATGTTTTTACACTATACTATGGTTTTCAGAACAGCTTATATATTTCAAAAGTATTTATATACTCAAAAGAAACATAGACGATTAGCTAGGGACCATTGGCTTGTAAGAGAACAACAAAATGAGACTGAATGCTTTGCTTGACATTTGTAACTCTTGTATCAAGTTTGAAGAAGAGGACTTTATAAGTTATTCTTTCTCTGAGAGGAATGCTTTTCCAAATTATCACAGCTAATGAACCAAATTCTTACCCTCACCTAATGTCTGTGCCACCCTCCAAGCAGAACCATTGTTTATTGAAACAGTTGGTGAATGACTTTATGGATAGACCATCTTAATACCTACACCATTTCTTAAATGAATGTAACCTGTTCTCTGTGGGCTGAGAATGAAGTCACTCACTCAAGTCAAATAGCTTTGACCATAGCAGGAAGTCTGTATCCAAAAATCAAGCCTACAATTCACTTCTTGGTGCAGCAGAACTATCAACTCTCAGCTTAGCTACGATGGAGGTAAAATCTTTTGGTAATGTGAGGGTCATTGAAATACAGCCTTATTACAATGAAACACAATGTCTAAACACTATTCTTATTTTGGGCTTGTACCACAGTAAGAGCCAAGATTTTAAACTCTACTAAATACAAAACAAACAAAAAGACTTTATATACTCATGTTCATTTAAGAAAATACTAGTAGTGATGTATTATTTTTAAGTATACAGCTAATATGTTTGGAGTTATTTAAAATTTATATTGAGAAAATGTATTTTCACTATTGCTGTAAACGAGCATCTACATAAGACTATCAAATCGATTGTTGTTTTATATCAAACAACTTTTATAATACTTATTTTTATTTTTATAATATTTTATAAATTTTAAGGAATACGACAAAAAATATATTATAGGTATTGAAGGGGGTCTATGGGAGGAGCGGTGGTACAAAAGGGGAACAAGAATGTGATTCAATTCTATTTAATTAAAATATGTTTTTAAATGTTAACAAATTCAGATAAAAAACTTAAAAACCACTTTGAGATTTATAGTTAACCCAGTCAGAATAGTTATTAATCAACAAAATAGATTATGGTAATGATGTAGGGAAAGGGGAGTTGTTCACTGTTGATGAAGGTGCAAACTGGTGTAACCACTATGGAAATCAGTATGGAGGTTCTTCAAAAAACTAAAGTTAGGACTTCCCTATGAACCAGCTATAACAAACGCTTCCAGGCCTTTATGCAAAGAACTCATCAAAGATACCTGCATACCCATCTCATTGTGGCTTTTATCACATTAGTGAGGGAATGGAACCAGCCCAAATGTCAGTGAATGGATAATAAAAATGTGATTTATACACACAATAGAATTTTATTCACTTGTAAAGAAAAATAAAATCATAAAATTTGAAAGAAGATGGGTTGAACCAGAAAATGTCACTAAGTGTGGTAGCCCAGGCCCAGAAAGACAAACACCACATGTTCTTCCTTGCAGCAGACTTGAGCTTTGACATTTTAAAGTATTGTGTTTAGTTTTGAGTTCTGGTAAGGCCAGAAAAGATGAAAAGGGCCATTTGGAGGAGTCGGGTATGAAAGAAACCTTAAGGGATGGGGGATTTGTAGAACATATTTGGCAGGAAAGTGGAGGACAATACTGGGATGTGGGAAGTTCTGAGCATGGAGAGTTGGGAAGACAGGGAGGATGAGGGGAAAGGATGGGTAGCTGAAACTGAGGGTGTGGATAAAAACCTCACAAAAGCCCACTACGTTGTATAAAAACCACATGAAAGCCTACTACATTGTATAAAAACCACATGAAAGCCCACTATATTGCAAGTTTATTAAACAATATTATCTAAAAACAAAGTCTTTTAATGGAGGTACCCTCCATTGTGGATAATGCTCTTCACAGAAGTAATAGGCTAACAAACAAAAAATCCCAGTGCAAAGATATGGGAGATCTTCATTCAAGTCATCAATTAGGAAAGTCCCAGAGATAGGCTTTTGCCATTGCTCTTGGATGCCCACCAGAACCTGATGGCAAGACCCTATTACTAAAGATAACAAAAACATTGGGCACAGGACATGGAGCTAAAAAGCTGGGGCTGAGCTGGAGCTCCTCCCTACTGGAGAGTTTTCCTAATGTCCGAGGGTGTTACGCAGACTCTGAAGGAGGAGACGATCAATAGTCTTACCCAGATGTGAATTCCATGAGCAACAGTTGTGAACTACCATGCAGAAAATGTTGTCTAATGCAACAGTGGCAATGACTGTTGTGTGGGTAACCAACCACTTTCCGATTGGAACTGAGACCTGCTCTACAGGAGAGAACTTAGACCTGGTTCTATGAACCCTGTAGAAAGTCTGTGTTTTGGATGGTCACAGACCTAGAGAGGAAATCTAGAACTCTTGTTTTTAAAGCTTCTTTTTTATATCCATAGATTAGTGCTATATCCAACCTTTGTCAGAAAAACTTCTTATTGCACTGGGTAGAGGTTAAGGCAAAGACCCATAACTGACCACAGTGCTATGAATAAGTGATGTCCCCACCCCCCAATGGGATACCTATACCACTGCCACCAAAGCTCATCAAACATGACTGGAGAGGGGACAAAAAGAATGCAAGAGTCAGAGAATGGGAAGGTGTGCAGCAAAAAGATGTCTTCTGGAGATGGCATCGCCATTGTACTCATGAACTCACTGAAGCTGTGGACATCTGCACAATATCTGCAGATGATTGGGCCCATCAACACTCCATCATAAGTGAAGAGCGGGCCATGTCCACTCTCCTCCAGGAACTGTTAGCAACTAGTACTTGTTAGGAGGGAGGAGTCATCATTTTCTTCAGTGGTGTGGTCACTGGTAATTTGGTCGTGTTTGACTGAGTGACCTCCTGCCCACACCTGGGCAAATAACAATTAACCTCAGTGGACCACACAGTATGGAAAAAGACATGAAAATATAAGGAGCACTCGCTGAGAACTTTAGCAGGAGAAGAAGCGGGTCAGCAAGGAAGACGGGAGGAAGGGAAAACAACTATAATTCATTGTGTGCATGTATGAAACTGTCAAAAAGACTTTAATGTAGTTTTGAATGAGCAAGGTGGTAACTACTGTAATCCCAGGGATGGAGAGGAGGAAACAGACAGATCCCTGACACCCACTGCCAGCCAGCCAGCCTCGCTCAGTAAGTTCTAGGCCAGTGAGAGGTCTTACCAATAAAATGGTGAACAACACTTGAGGGATAATGTCTGAGGTTGTCCTCTGACCACAACACACAAGTGCATACACACACACACACACACACACACACACACTGACCACAACACACAAGTGAATACACACACACACACACAAACATATACAAACACACACAAAAACACATATAAACATACACACACACAAACACATACACACATCTACAAAGAAAGAAACAAAACACTGTCTCTGTGCCACAGGCTGATCTGGAACACAAACCCAAGGGACCTTCCTACCTCAGTCTCCTGAAGGGGATTTTAGTCACACCTACCATACTTTCCTCTGTGTTTGTATATCAGCTTTGTATCTTACTTCTAAAGAGGTAAATGCAGTTCTGCATGAGCCGACGCAGTTTAAACGTTGGCTGCTTCTAACGTAATTTTATAATGGGCTGCAACTCGCTTCCCACTAACTTCCCTCACAGACATAGCCACATTTCAGCAGAGCCTTTGCAGACAGCCTTGTCTCTCTCAGGCTTTCTTCTCCCCTGTGTTAATTAATTATTAATCATGTATTGCTTGGACCAACCTGTTCCCTTTCCCAAGCACATTCCAATCCACCAAAACACCCCTCTGAATGCAGTTCCCCTAAATAACTCTATAACGATGAGGCCCCAGAGACCTGTATAGGCTCGATCAGCCTAGAGCTCAGTGCCCCCATTTCCCCCTGTGCTCCAGACTACAAAAACAACTGAGTTCCAGTATGAAAACAAGAGTGAGACAGGAACAATCTGGCAAACACAATCAAGGCCATGGAAGTCTCATTAGGAAAGCATTCTAAAACAATTCAATTTCAAAGCAATATTTTTCTGGTTTCCCAGGACTAAGATGGAAAGCAGTGAGCAGTCTCTGCTGATGGAGATGCAGCAGTCTAACATACAGAAGGTAGATGGCGTTAGGGCAACTCGGTTACTGTGAAATATCAGTCAGTAATGTGAGGGCTCCCGTGAAGGTCACAGACCTTACCCCACAGCCAAGAAAAACGAATGCTATTCCAACAGGAGGAGAGGAGACCTAAGATAAAACCCTGAGGATCAGCAGCACCGATTTCCAGCAAATTACCAAGAAACGGGAGGATACAGCTCCCTCCAGTGCACACAGCCAGACCTGCCTAGCACCTGGTCCCGACCCTCAGCCCTCCTCTGAAGAACAGGAACCTGAGCAAATAAACCAACTGGGGAGGGGGGGAAAATCTATTTCTAAGCTAGGCTATGTGATCACTCCTTCAAGCTGTGATGAGAATAGTGAGAAAATTGTTCCTGTCTTATGGTGCCCATTCTGGCTACCTAGAAGGCGTGCCTGGAATTCTAGATGCCTCTGGTATCTTGGTGGGGATCCCCTAAAGGCTTACTGAATGGAAGACAAAATTTCTTATTTTATTCTTCTATGTGTTCTGTTTGAAGTTACCAATAATACAATGTCTTGGAAAAGTCTTGCACAGTTGTAACTTTAACAGCAGTAAATACTGGTGATGACTTTCCAATACTTATGTGTCTTTCTTCCCATACCAAGATGTATTTTAAACCAAGAGGAACTATCAACAGTAAAGTAGCGTGAAAATACTGGTAATTGTTTTTTGTGCACAGATTAGATCATATAAGAGGTTTCAGATTGAATGACTGAACAAAAAAAATAAACTATTTGAAATGTTTTTACACTGCAAACAATTAGCAAATAAAATTACCCTTAAGTTAATGTCTGGCTAATGTCAAGGATGTTAAGTTTAGGATTCTTAGACCTGGTTTCTACCTTAGTCCACTGTGAAGTGTGTGTGGGTATGTGTGTGTTTGAGAGAGAGAGAGAGAGAGAGAGAGACAGAGAGAAAGAGAGAGAGAGAGACAGAGAGACAGAGAGACAGAGAGACAGAGAGACAGAGACAGACAGAGACAGAGAGAGGCAGACACAGAGACAGAGATAGAAGCATATATACACTTGTACGCAATGCATGTGTACAGAAGCCAGAGGAGTGTATCGAGTGTCCTCCCTGATCATGCTCCTCCACCTTATTCCCTTGAGATAGGATCTTTCACTGAACCAGAGTAGGCTGGTACTCATCCTATTTCCAAGCCTCATGCCCCGGTAACAGACATACCTATAGCCACTTCCAGCTTTCTACATGGACACTGGGGATTTGAACTCAGCACCTCATGCTTGTTTGACAAGTGTTCTTACTTGCCTGCTAAGCCATTTCCCCTGTTCCCTGAGAAGTAGACTTACTATCATGATCTTGGGACTTTGACCTTGTTCTGGTGACTGTATCCAAGCATTGCCCTCCGACTTCTATACACGGAGGTAAAGGCTCAGCTTTGAGCTGGGAATGTTTAGTATGCGGATACTAGGGAGAGACTCTCCCCTACCAGAACAGCAACTCGCATTCCATTGGTCTAGTCACACAATCCGGTCACAGTGCCATGAAGCCATTGGCCAGCTTCACGGGTGGCTGTGTCTTGGTGCAGACACTGGACCTCCAGATGTTACTCCAACACTTCTCTGACACCAACATCCATGATGCCCCAGTAACATTGGGCAGGCACAAGTACACAGTTGAGAAATGCTGGGAAATGTCTGCTTTTTGGCTCCCTGTGGTTGGGGTGTTCTCTGTGGTTGAGGTGTGGTAAGGAGACAGAAGGAGAATGCTGTTGCTGATAGTAAGTACAGATACAGTAGAAAATAGGGATGAAGTACAGGTGGGGGAGTAAGCCGCAGGTCACCATAGCTGTGGTATTTGAACAATATGGTGGCAATATTGATTGTAGCACAAGGAACAGAGTATTTATTCATTTGCCTTCTGAATTGTTTTGAAATTCTTAAAAAAAAAAAAAAAAACAGAAATGACACAGACAGGTGAGCATCCTAACTGCTCAAACACAGTGGGACTTAGAAGTCTCCATGGCAATGTTTGGAAGAAACATCTCTTGCAGGTACATGGGTTACTGCCTTGAAAATCAAGTCATCTAGTAATGGAAGAGACAAGATGAAAAGCCAAAGCAGGTGTCTTTTCCCCATTTAGGGTCCTGCCAGGAAAACTAAGATCTAAAGGCCTGAAACAGGGTTTGAAAATGCTGAGACCCTGGGCATGTGTTAATGGTCTAGGGGATCAGGTTCACCCTGCTAGGCCACCCTGAACCTAAGTCTTGCCCTGCAGAGTGATGCTTGTTTTTCTTCTGCAGGGCCTCACCCATGTCCACTCACAGACTCCAGGAGCACAGTCAGAGGCTGGGCTTGGTTAGCTCAGCAGATGGTAAAGCATGGCTCTTCTCTAGTAGGAAATGGCTTATTGAGGAAATGGAAGGACTTGCTTAATGCACACAGGCAGGAACCTGGGAACGCTTGTGCCACTAGGTCTTGAGACTGTTAAGGAAAATAAAAATAGAAAAACTGAATACCGTAGAGACTGTGTGAATACGGGAGCACTCTTTCTTAATTTAAATCTATGTCCTGGCAAGAAGGCTTTCATAAAATAATGATCTGCAATAAACCGAGTCCAGATGCTAGAATCTTCCTGCGAAGCATTAAGGAAGGAAGCAGGAAGCCTTGGGATGTAGAAATATGGGAGGAGACTTTCTCATTTCCATTGCTCATTTATGACAGGTCTCTGAAAGTATTCCTTGGATATCATAGAGGAAAATGCAATTTAAATTTATGCAAACAGATTTTTGACTCTGTAGGAAATATACATAGATACCACAGTTTGTGTCATTGCCATCTGATGGCATGTACTGACAAATTGTCATGGCTTACCCTTGAACACTGGGGCTAACTTTTAAGACAATTTTCATTGCAATAAAACATATGGAAGGTTTATCACTTTACCCATTGAAAGTGCACAGTTCAGAGCCGTTAAGTATATAGACGTTGTTGGATGACTGTCACCATCCTCCATCAGTCTCCAGAATTTTCTCATCAGCTCAAACTGATACTGTCCATTAAACAGAGCCTCCCTAGTCTCCTCTTACCCAAGCGACCAACAGACTTTAGCTTAGAACCTATAAATTTTATATTAATAAAATTACATAAACATTTTTATTTCATGTTTTCAAGTAACTATTTTTAGACTATATTGGAATTTTATTTCCTTTACAGTATGAATGATAGAGCTGGAAAGATAGTCCAGCTGCTAGATAGGCTAAGACTCGCAAGCAAAACTTTGAAACTATAAATAATAGCTGGGGATGATTGTCTACACTTGCAAGCTCAGGACCTGAGAAGCTGAGGTAGGAGGGCTGCCATAGATGAAGGTCCTCCTGGGAAACAGTGAGTAAGAGGCCAGCCTGGACTACAAAGTGATTTTATATAGTATGCCATTATGGTGGGTTCTACCTATTCAGCTATTTTGATGTTTGGATTTTTGCACCTTTGGATTTCCCCACATCAAACAAGGCAAAGACTCAGATGATCTTAACGTGTGGCGAGTCAACACTAACATCAACCATAATGGCCTTTTACCCTTTTTGTTTCTTCCCCATTTTTTGCAGTTGCATGGGAGACCATCTTTTAGCTCAGATTTGAAGAGGTTTTTTTTTATTATTATTATTCTGTTCTCCTAATGATCCCCACAGTGGGACTTATAGGGTCTGCAACTTTAGAAGTTTTACATTTAAAAATCTCATTTATCAATCAATAGCTCTGGGCAGGGTACCGGATAAACTGGGACAGTAGTTATCATCTAAAACTCAAAGTCAGAAGCTAAACTCTCAGATGGCTGGACCAATGTCTGAATGAGATGGTATGTTAAGGAGCTCCATTGTAAACCCTCAGAGTGTATCTTTCTCAACTATTCCCTGGTGCTGGTGCTAATGCTAGGACATCCTCCTACCAATAAAAAAAACCTCATCAAATCTGAGCTAAAACATGGTCTCCCATGCAATTGTGAGAAACAGGGGAGAAATGGTAAAAGGCCATTATGGCTGATTTTAGTGTCAACTTGCCACACATTAGAATCATGAGTAGGGGACTTCATCTGAAAAACTGCCCTCTTCAGACCTGTGCTTCTCTTTGAAATCTACTCACATGCTTAGAATTATCTCACCTCACTCATTCAGAACACATGGTTTTCCCACAGATATGAGGCTTGTGTAATTGATCTTAGGGGCCTGTGATGTAGACTGGGGTCCCTCCAGAAGAGAATGGACCTTCCCCATCATCCTCACTTCCCTGATCAAGGGACAAGGGCTCTGCCCATCTAATAAAGCAGAATGTTACCCTTGTAATTTGTCCTCAATCTCTACAGCCAATCTTCAAATATTCCACGTTGATTTTTATCTACCAAATATCTTCCATTTCTATGGATGCCTACAAAGTCTAATCTTCCATCTTTCCCTGACCTAGTATAATCCTTGACTTTTGCCCATCTCACCAAAATCCATTATTAATTTAACAGCCAAAATGATTTTTCTTAATTATTAAGAGACCCCCAGGTAGCAACTTATGACATATTCTATTTCAAGGCTGTTGCCAGGTGGTGGTGGCACACGACCCAGCACTTTAATCCCAGCACTTGGGAGGCAGAGGCAGGTGGATTTCTGAGTTCGAGGCCAGCGTGAGTTCCAGGACAGCCAGGGCTACTCAGAGAAACCCTGTCTTGAAACTGCTAAAATATCTTGAAATGATGTTGAATTGTATCAAATGACTTTGACACAGAACTTACAAGATCACTGCCCAACACCTAAGTTACTGAAGGGAAATGACTGACTGGGAGAAAGAACAGAGGAAGGAAGAGATATCTGAAACAACTGGGTACCCCCTGGCCCGGTGCAAGGGGCCATTGACTCCTGATACAGAGGCACCTGGGCATGTACTACATCCCTTGACGCTAGGAGTGCATCTCTATCTGAGGCTGACAGCAGGCACCCATTCTCCCAACTGCAGAACAGCATCTTGGAATCTCTCTAGCGAACTGCTGCTTTTCTCCATTCCCTATGCCTGGATGCCGTGACAAACTCAAATATGACACATCAACACAAAGCTGAGCTGCATATTACCCATTGTCACTGGCAGCCCTTGTAATTAGCTATTAAGCTCCAGGTGCCAAGCCCCCCACAGCATATCTATTCAGAGAAGAGTTAATTGGACTTGACTCTCTCATTAGGAACCTGTGTTTCCCTGCCCTTTCATTTAGGCCATGGGTTGCAGGTGACAGGTGTTGCTTCATAACTGGCCTGTCAGTGGCATCTTCTATTTTGATCCTATAGCACTTGGTCCTACTTTAAAATAGCTCTTGATTTTGCAGAATTAATCTTAAGGACAAAAGACCACCGGTTTAATAATGAAAGGCATTGTGACATAATAATGAAAATTTCCCTTTTCTCAGCTGTGCACCATGTTTCCTTTCATGTTTCCTTCACCAACCATACATTCTACATGAAATGAAGTTCAGATGTCAGGATGCATCATACAATCTGCAGGTGCGTTCAAGGGCAGCTCCCAGGTATGATTTGGTAGCTATGTAGGCTCTTACAGTGATTCTGATGATGGCGCTGGCCCATGAACACCTTTGTAGTCTTCCCTCTGATACTGTGTAGCTGTCAGTAAAAGGACAGTAGAAGATGTGAATCTCTTCCTGAGATCCCAGCTCAGGCAGAGAGGGATGTGAGCTGAGCACTCATCAGAAGCCTTGGGAAGACACACAGCTTTAGTTAGTCACTACTGGAGTCTACCTCGACAAGTTAATTTAGCAAAGATTCTGTAGCCTTGGGCACAAGGCTGTGATAGGAGTGAGCACTATCAAACCAGCTGAGGACAAACTCATTGTTACCTTCAGAGAGTGCTTAAATATTTCAGTGTTTCCCTGTTCTTTCCACCTTAAGAGGTAGAAAGCTGACTCTGAAAGACTTTTCCTTGATCGAATGTTGTAAATAGATGCATATTAATAAGATAGGCAGGAAGAAGGAGGAGGAGGAGGAGGAGGAGGAGGAGAAAGAGGAGGAGGAGGAGAGGGAGGAGGAGGAGGAGGAGGAGAAGGAGGAAAAACTATTACAGTACCAATATACAAAAATGATGTCTTTATTTATTCCATTAACTTTAGGGGGTCTGGAGATGGAACCCAGGGAGTCACTGACAATGGACAGGACCTGTACTACTGAGTTGCACACCCTTGAGACACACTGATGTATTTTTAAGAAGAAAAAAGTCTTAGGCCTACATAGTGATCTGTCGTAATGAATATTATAATCAAATGACCAGCAACAGTCGTCATAATTAAAGTAGAAAAAAACCTCAACTTTAAAGATCATGCTCAAGTCAGTAAAATATGTAATATATAAATAAAATTTTTCCTTTATCAAATAAAAACATTACATTTGACAGCTCCACTGTTTCAAATTTTAAACACAAATAAAGTCTCCAGTGGTCACACAGATAGAAGTTCTATTTCTTCATCTTTCCATCATTGTGCTATAATTGCTTTTTTGAGGACTTTCAGGACAAAATGAGGGAATATGGAATCCCGACAGTGGAGGCGCAGAGCGCACCAGAAGGGGGCTCTGGTTATTCCAGTCTGTTAGACATCTTTTCTCCAAAAGAGTTTGTACTGGGATCAACTCAAAGTACCCTTGGGAGAGAGGTAGAGAACATGGTACTCCCCATAACGTGTGTGTGTGTGTGTGTGTGTGTGTGTGTGTGTGTGTGTGTGTGTGTGTGTTGCAGGCATACCTGTGAGTGTATAGGCTGTGTATGACATATTTGCACACGTGTAGGGGACAGAGGACAGCCTCTGCTGGCCAAGTAGGATAAAGTGCCAGACCACCGAGCCCTAGAGGTCCACCTGCCTCTGCCTCCCCAGCATTAGGATTATAAGCATTGGCCATTATGCTTGGATTTTTTTTTTTTTAACAGGGTTCTGGAGATCAAACTCAAGCCCTCGGGCCAAGCCTATTACCAACCCATTATCTCCCAGACCTGACTGGTAATTCTTTTAACTCCCTTGCAAAATACCATTATTAAAGGATACTTGACACAAATGTGTACATTTGAAATGCATATTCAGGAAATTCAAGAGCAATTTCAGCAAGCATTTAGAATTTGTGTGATGAGACTTTATTTTAGACTAACAGAATATGGTAATATTTAAAAACACAGCAGACTGTAGGACACTTGTGAAGGACCTACAGCTAATTATCCTACTTAATGGTAAAAATTGACTATGTCTCTCTAAGGAGCTTCACAAAGGTATGATACCCTTTTCACCTGTTCCATCTGATCCTCCGCTGTGTAGCCCCAATCATTAAGAAAGGAGTATGAAAGAGGGGAGTGTAGGGAATGGAGAAAGCCTAGAGGTGTTGCCATCTGCTCACCATGTCAAAGAACTAAGAGCCTCTGACCCAGGGAGGAATGGGAAAGCCTTCCCCCTACGGTCAGTATAGAAGCACAGCAAAGTCTTCCTTGGGAGGCCTAGTGTGAGTCCTGACAGTGTGTGCGCATGTCTACCACAGATTTCTCCTCCCACCCCTAGATGTTTATAGCCTGAAAACTGTTCCCCTACACTGACTGCTCCTATCCAGATTAGCTAAACCTTTCCCCTTGATCAAGCTGGATACCATAAATCCTGCCTCCCTCTTTATCTGCATGTAATAACTTTATCTGTATGCAATAACTCTGCCTCCTTGTCTAGTTATACACAATAAGGCTGCTTCTCTGCTCAACTCTATACAATAAACAGACTGAGTGTCTAAGATGCTCAGGCTTCCCAGCTGAGAGCCCAGGCCACTTGATCTGAACTTTTTGTCTGTCCGTCGGTCCATCTGTCTGATGGTCTTCATTCTCTGGCCACCCTAATCAAGTCCACGACTCTGGAGCCATTCAAGGATACAGCTGAGGAGGTGGATATGTTGGACTAGAAAATCACAGAACAACTTTACCTAGAGCTGTAAAAGGGGTTGCTGTGTAGCTGTTCTCTCTGGGTTGGGCATGATGACTGCCATTTTGAATCACCACATGAGACCCTGGGGAGACTGGATCTATTGACAGAGCCTCATGGAGGGAAGGAAAAGGTTGACACAGCTCACAAGAGTGGTCAGTGATTGCTGGAAGAGACCTAGTGCTGTAGTTGCCTGTAAACCATACAAGGAACGCCAGCAATGGGGCTCTGGGGCAAGCACCCATGCTGTGATGAGCATCTTTTTTTTTTATCTGTTTGGTTTTGGGTTGGGGGGGCGGTTGTTGCTGTTGTTTTTTGGGTTTTTTTTTTTCTTTTTGAGACAGGATTTCTCTGTGTAGCCTTGGCTGTCCTGGAACTTGCTCTGTAAGACAAAGCTAGTCTCAGAGTCACAGAGGTTTGCCTGCCTTTGCCTCCTGAGTGCTGGGATTAAAGGCTCATGTCACCACTCCCTGTTGAGAGGTGAACTTAATGATAGAACTGTATGGATCGTCCAAGCTCTTGTAAACACCTTTAGGAAAAATCTCTGGCTTACCAGGCTACACTTGGGGGGAGTCCTTTCTTTGGTTTGAAACCGTCCTCTCCATCTGTGGAATATAATAGTCTCCTGTGGAACATCACACAAGACCAGAAACGCTAAGAGGCTACTGCAGGTTTCAGAGCCAGGAGTAGCAGAAGTGGACTCCAGAGCCCTGTTGTCAAAGCTTGTGCCTGGAGCTACTGCCCTGCCTTTGCTCTCCATTGCTCACCCCTGGGCTCTCCCCAGGCGTAGAGCCAGTGGAGAGTTTTCATTTAGAACAGGCAAGATGGAGTGGGGACTAAGGCCAGAACCTTGACTTCTGGTCTCCACTCTGTACTAGGTACACACACAGGGCCCAAAGTCAGAATTCAATGAAGTCGTTTTTTTATTATTTTATATTATTCAAACCCAGCAGTATCCTTGAGGTATCCAGCATTCCTGCTCCCCCTGGTGCTATAAATATGCAACATATGAAGGAAATGGAAACTCCAGGTCTCCATCAAATGGAGGCCTATTGGAAGAAAAGGGGGGAAATATCCCACAGCACCACGGGGCATGGGGCAAAAATAAGTACAATATCATTCTGGCAAACGGAAGTGTAAGGGCAGCTGTCTGAAGGTGTACAGTGCACCTTGGGTTTGTCTGAAATACTTTTTGTGAAATACTTCTACTGTCATAACCTGACAAATGTTCCCACAGGAAGCCAAGGCAAAAATCATTTTAGATACCAACTCTAGAGGGCTTGAAACAGGTATCAGAGCATGCCAATAGTTAGCAATAAGGAAAAGGGCCTTCAAGCTGAGGTCCGTAGCTTCCCTTAGCTTATCTGAAGCAGATAGTCCAGGGCAGGATGGGGACCTCACTTTTTTCTGTCCACAGGCCTATTTTTAAGGGGTCCCTCTCACAGGGCATACTCCTCTTCCTAGCACAGTCTTATAGCATCTGGGCCAGCCAGGTAAGAATGAGTCAGCTGTGAGTACTCTCTAACTTAGTCTAAAGAGTACAGATGGGGCCTGTGAGCCCGGGAGCTGCCAGCAGCTTGCTTTAAGCTGGGTGAGAACACTCAGTCTGAGAGAAAAA
>NW_022196914.1:55813964-55861464 GCF_008632895.1 Mastomys coucha
CCAGGAGTTGGGGTTCATGTGAGGTGCGCACATCACAGGGGATTGGTGGGGTGCTGCTATGCTTTTAGCCACGCAGAAGTCACTGATTAAAACACCCGAACAGAAGGAAACCGATCAGACACCTCCCAGGAGTGTGTGATCACTGACTTCCCCCAAGATTCTGAGACACCAGAGCTTTCCTCGAGGTGGGTTTTGACTCTTGTCCCAACTATACTCATGTAGACAAACTATAAAGACAACAACCTAAACTAAAAGCTTGCTGCAAAGCTTCCCTTTAAAAAAAAAAAAAGAGCTGACAAGAGGAATGCTAAACTTGGTGACTGAGTCTGCCCAACATGCCATTCAAAAACATAAGTTGGTGGCCAGATCCCCTGGAGCTCCCGAGGACTGGACCACCAACCAGAGAGTACACATGGAGTGATTCATGGCACTGGCCGCATATGTGGCAGAGGATGGCCTTGTTGGTCATCAGTGGGAGGAGAGGCCCTTGGGCCTGAAAGTGTTCAATGCTCCAGTGTAGGGGAATGCCAGGGTGGAGGATGGGAGTGGGTAGGTGCAGAGGATGGGTGTAGAGGCAGGGGGAGGGGGACTGAGATAGGAGGTTTCTGAAGGGGAGACCTGGGAAAACATTTGAAATGTAAATAAAGAAAATATACACACACACACACACACACACACACACACACAAAGCCCTGTAGGATTTTAACTCAATGTCATCATTTAGCTCCCAAGTCTGTACTGTGGCCCTGATCAAACAGTCCTGGGGGCATATATTCAATAAACATAAGTTGGTGTCATTAAGTACACCACATTATTGTATGACCATCAGGGGCCATCTTCACAAACTAAAACACTACCTACATTAATCACTGGCTCCCTCTTTCTTCACCAGCTTCCAGCCACTACCATCCTACTTTCTATGTCTATAAAGTTGGTTACTCTTGCTATGCCTAAGTGGTACAGAACATGGCGTTGGCAAGTGTGTGCATGCATGTGCTACAGATAAAACCAAGATATCAAACATGTTAAGCACCCGCTCCCATTGCCGATACTTAATCATAATTTTTGTGTTGAATTTTCAATCCCTCCATGTATTTACTGAGATCTGGTGTTGTCTGGCATCCTGCTCAGCATATACCTGGCTGTATGGAGGAAGGGAATATATAAAATATGAGAGTTGGTTCCTGCCACTTCAGAGCGATTTAAGAAGTCTTCATAAGAGCTGGAACTCAAAGAATAGACCATCTGGTGGGTTAGAGAGGAGGAGTCTGACATCGCTAAATGCAAGGCACCCAGGCTGGATGATTTGAAGCAGAGCCAGCTGCAGCCAATGTAGCAGTGCTCTGGAGACCAAAGAACACAGAGTGGATCTGAATATCAGATCTCTACTTGTCTATCCAAGCCACACATCCATAGGTAATTCCTTATTTTCCTCCCAATGCTAAACAAGATTTAAAAAAGAAAGAAAGAAGGAAAGGAAGAAAAGAAAGAGAAGAAAAGAAAGAAAAGAAAAAGGAAAAGAAAAAATGAGTTGATTCTGGTTTTGTTCTTTATAATTTTCTCAGAAAATTGCTAAACCAGCACGGGTATGCTTTTTTCCTTTTACAAAAGGACTTTTTAAAACCTTGTGGAACTTGTGGAACCCCAGAGACATGAGCCTCTGTCTGTGCTCCAGGCAGTCACACGGGACAGAAGAGCAGACGGTGGGGACCCTGCTTCCCCAGCCTTGTCACCAGCTCTGCCCTCCTCTGTGCATCCCAGGCAGGGACCGCAGCTGCTCTTGCTTTTCTTCCCATTTGATTTCTTTTCCTTCCTGTCATGCTTTCACTTGAGAATGTCATCCCTGGGCTCAGGTCATCCCTGGGCTCAGGTCACCCCTGGGCTCAGGTCACCCTTGGGCTCATGTCTTTGGATTTGTGGTCCCTGCTGATAGTGCTGTTTTGAGAAGTTAAGGAACTCTTAGAGCATTGACCCCAACTAAAGAAAGTGGGTCATTGGGAGGTGAGTTTTGGGGGTTACCCCAGGCCTGCTTCTTGCACACTCTGTGTCCTAACTGCCTGTTTGATACAACCAGCAACCCCACACTCCCACAGCCATGGCCACAACTATGAGCCACTCCAGCCAAGGTTTCTTCTCTACTGTGATGGACTACACCCTCTTTAACAGCCCAAGTAAGTCTTCTCCCTACCTTAAATCAGAGTCGAATGGAGCTCAGGTTGGTCTTGAACTTGCTCTGTATCTGAGAATGACCTTGAACTTTTGATCCTCCTGTTTCTACCTCCTGGGTGCTGGGATTACAGGTGTGTGCCATCATGGCTCGGTTTTATAAGGTGCTGAGCACTGAAATCAGGATGTGGTACTTGCTAGGCATCTATAACCCTACTCTTTCTTCCCTTAAGTTATTTCTGTCAAGTATTTGATCACAAGAGAAGAGTAATTAGTACATATGTTTCTTCTAAAAGTTTCCTAATACCCTACATGGGGGTTTCTGAGCTGCTTTTTTGAGCATGTAGCCATGCTGAAGGACAGAGTCAATTGGAAGGTGACTAGGCCATGGACATTTCCTTTGGAAGGGATTAATGCAGGTCTTCCGGGACAAGGTTAGTCCTCCGGGGACTGGGTCTTTAAGCAGTCTGCCATGCACTGCTCTTACATGTTGCCAATAAAATGCCAACTCTTTTAAGCTCAGACTCCATTTTAGAGAACCTGGACTAAATTTAAACTCAGGTAAACTAACAGGCTCGTACCTAGCATTAGTTTCCAAGTTGCCCCACAACAAAACCCGAGCCTAGCTCCAGTCTCTACACTAATCCCTCAACGAGACCAGCATCTCCAGGTTATTCCCCCAACAAACCTTCACCCCCAGGTTACAAGCCCACCCCCTGCCTAACAACCACCAATGCACAGGGGAGCAGAAAGTAAGTTTATGATATGACTCCCAGCACCAGCCAATTATATTAAAGGCCACGGTAGCTTTCCAATTAGATGCTTGCTGCTTAAACTATAAAGCCTGGCCCTGATAGACATTCAGGGCTCCCCCACCACCAAAACCATCCTGCATAATGGCAGTATGTTGGGGGGGTCCTGAGCTAGATCAGAGAGAATAAAGACCCTGCTGTGAGTTGCATCAGATCTGCTCCTGTCTGTTTTCTTGGGGGTCACTAACATTTCCCTGGCCCTACACCACCACTGTGAGTCTCACCATGAGTTGAGCAGATACCAGTAGCATATGCTTGGGCCTTCAGAAAAAAATAAGCTAAACTAACCCATTTTTGTTATAATGTACTTGGCCTCTGAGATTTCATTATGACGATGGGAAATAAATCAAGATACTTAGTCCTTTCATTTAAGTTACAGCAGAAAGACAAAGACAGAACCCTACTTTTAGACAGAAACACTTCTCAGTATGTGTCATCGTAGATGTCTTATTCTGATTGTCCAGTCTAAATGTGTTTTAACAGAAACTGCAAATGCAGTGCTGAGTGAGGCAGCCAGAGAAGCCTTTACAGGGCACCTCAGAACCACAGGAGAGGAGACTGTG
Organism: Mastomys coucha; assembly: GCF_008632895.1. NCBI lineage: Eukaryota > Metazoa > Chordata > Mammalia > Rodentia > Muridae > Mastomys > Mastomys coucha. The sequence goes on from NW_022196914.1 coordinate 55,817,506, forward strand.
TGATAATAGAGGCGGTCCTGCCTGGAGAGGGGACTAATGGATTCTGAAAAGGAGTTGAAAATCTGGGACAAAATCTCCAAACCATTTCTTCTTAATAGTTCTAAGAAACATAAATTGATTTCTAATGCATTTCTGAGTATTCCCATAAGAAGGAAGAGAGCCATGTTTTTTTTCTGCTACCAAAACATTGGTACAAACATACAACTCTGTAATTTGTGTTCTCAGGGAGATCTCCATATATATTTTCCTAAAAATTGGGTAGCCTGGGTAGCTGACACTTTGATTTTGATCTCCAGTCACTAACCATGGGAGAATACACATCTGATGCATTAAGTCATTTCATTTATGGAACTAATATGTTAAATTTGACCTAGCCTCCTGAGGAGCTAGGTCAAAATTAGCAAGAAGACAACTTGATGTATACACTGGGTCCTTGCTATTCTGGGGATGCAATGTACCAGGACACTATGACATAAGAGAAAGTTTCTGGATCTACAGAGAAAAAACTGTGGGGAGTGGTGGACAATTGTGAGGGATGACATCATAGCACTACACCTGACAATGAATTTCATGGAGGCTTTCCTACAAGGTGTCTCACTGAAGGCAGAAGGTATGACATCAAAGGACAGTTGAATAAAACCCTATGTGGGAACCAAATGAAAGAGAGCATGTCCCAATCAGCTGACAGCAATGTAAAAGACTTGAATGCTACGAACAACCACACCCAGCACGTGGAAGTGAAATGGATGGGTTCCCAGAAGATCCAAGCTACTAAAACTGTCATGATAATATACAAATAACCTAGACCTGAAACACATGAAGAGATCTAACTAGTACTTAAAAAAATAAATCAATTTCATTCTTCATAGATAGATAATGCTCTTCCCAGAAGCCATTGGTCTATTAAAGTCTCAGTGCCAGGTGTGGGAGAGCTCCCTTCCGAGTTGTCGGCCAGGCTGGTCCCAGGGGCCCCCGAAACAATACGAGCCTATGCATTGGTCATCCATTGGTAAGACCCTGTTGCCAAGACAACACAAGCCTTTCCATTGGCCATCCATTGGTAAGACCCTGTTGCCGAGACAACACAAGTCTTTCCATTGGCCATCCATTGGTAAGACCCTGTTGCTGAGACGCGGCTGGCGTGGTTATAGGACATGGAGGAAATCAAGCTGGAGCTGAGCAGGAAGCCCCTCCCTATTGGTTAGCCAGGGGGTGCTATGTGGACTGTTGTGAGGGAGAAAAGATCAACAGTCTTACCTAGCTGTGAATCCTATGAACTACAGTTATGAACTGCTAGGTAAGATATGCTAATTAGTACATTCTTGGCATGACTGTAACCTACTGCTTTGTGATTAGGTTTGAGGCCCATTGCAAAGGAGGGAATGCCTGGCTGGTTCTATAAACCTGGTCAAGAGTCTGTGGCTTAGGAGGTCATAGGTCATAAGTGGAAACTAGGACCCCACTACATGTGTCTTGCTACAGGGTCACATAGTCAAACTGTCTTCTAAAACCTCATGTTTATACCCATAGATTAATGTTACATCCAGCCTTTGTGAGAGAATCATTTTATGGCCATGGGTAGAGGTTAATGTGGAAACACATCAGTGATGGTCGAGTGCTCAGCCTTAAATGGGACTACAGTATCCTCCCCACCAAGACCGGAGAACATCATTCAAGAGGAAGCAGGAAGAACACAAGAGCCAGAGGAAGAGGAGATGTGTAGCTAAAAGATGTCTACTAGATATAGTGTAGCCATTGCACTCAGGAACTAACTGAAGTCGTAGCTATTTGAACAAGACCTTCAGGAGATTGGGCCCAATACGACTTCTTCAAGATTGTGGGAAGGACACAAGAGGCTCCACCTCCTGAAGGCCAGGTGGAAGCTAATGGTTGCTGGGAGAGAGGGAGTCATTTTCTTCAGTGATGTGGTCACTGAGAAGACACCCTGGCTCCAGGAAAAGGTCCCACCCACATTCATGCATAGAACCCTAAGGAAACTGAGTGGGTCACCCACAAAGGCAAGAAAGAGGAGCACTTGGTAGGATGAGGGTTTCAGCAGGAGAAGGGTGGGGATGAGGCAGGGGAATGGGAGGTTGAAAACCACTGAAACTCACTACAGGAAAGTGTGAAATTATCAAACAACAGCAATAAAACATGGCCATAAGGGAATGGCAAGACCCAGAGAGCCTCCTCTGTTTAAAAATGATATTCTTTACCATTCAAGCAGTTCTGTGTCTTAAAAAGGCTCCATAAATAATTCTCTCAAGCTGTTTTTCTAAAATAAAGATTACACAGCAGATTTTAAGCTTTTCTGGCATGAATCTAGAGTATTAATATTCTGTCTTAACAATGAAATTCAGGCCCCTACTCTTTGCCAAATTCCAGGTCAGCAGACAGCAATGAAGAATTTTCTTAAATGAAAATCAGATGCTATTTCTATATTAATAGAACAATAAAAGAAGAATTTCCCTTACCAAGATACTGTAAGCAAGGTGAAGTGAAACCACCAAACTAAACCACTCCTTGGGTAGAAAAACACTTAACTGGGGGACAAACTACTGGGCTGCCTGGGAGATCAGAGAACAGCTTGTTGGAAAAGCGAGTGGGTGTTTTAGGCGAGTGGGTGTTTTAAATGACAGCAGGTGGGAGTATTCGAGTGGACTGTTCTAGTTAATCAGGAACTAGATGGACTTTGCCCGAGTGAGTTGATCATTGAGGGCAGAGAGGGGAAGTAACACTTTGCTGGCAAACCAAAACTTACCTCACGGGGGTTTTGAAGAATGCTGAGTTTAAGTTTCTGCTTACCTGGTAAAAAAAAATCTGGCCTGGGTTGGGCCATGATCTCAGGCTGTCCATAACCAGCACTGCCACTGATCTAGTAGATATGAACTGGGGACTATCTCTCCTGCTGGAGCTTGAGTAATGAACATCAAGGAAAGCAGAGTTTGAGTTGTTAGTTATTTTGATACATATTTTATCACTTGCTTTGATATTAACTTAAAAGTACCAAGAAGAGACGTCTAACTATAGAAACTGATGAGCATCAAAACCAGGACAGACAGACTCTTTTTCTCCGGGTCTTAAAAAGAAACCCCAAATACATCTCACTGGAGTAGCATCTATAGTGCCTGGGATCAATTCCCACCTCCTCAGGTCTTGGAACACTATCCCTTCCCAACGTCTCTGGCTGTTCTCAGTTCACTGCAAGGCTGGACTCTTCTCCTCCTGCGTCACCGCTGCTCTTCCTAGAGCTGCGTCTCCCTCAGCTGTGATCCTGAGGGGCAGCCATTATGAAACTCTGAACTTCTACTCCGTTCCCAGTGTCTGCTTGTTAGGCAGATGTCATGCTGTAGGTTTACAATCCCAGCTAATAGTCATGCTAAAGCAGGCAGACCGATCAGGTAATACGGCAAGACTCCATTTGGAAACATCATGAAAAAGATACACTGTGTGTGTGCACACCTGTAAGCCCACTATTCTTGACGTGGAGACAAGCGGATCAATCATAGGCTGCAGGCCAGCATGGGTTTATAATAAGGCCAGCTCTAAAAGAGGGGAGTAGGGTTTGCCAGAGACGTGGGATTAACAGGAGAAGAGCTGGCACCACTAACCCTGATGATTTGAGCTCACATTTCCGGAACCCACGTAGTAGAAAGAGGGAACCAACTTTGGAAGGTTGTCCTCTGACCTCTACACCCCATCACACACATACAAATAAATAAGTAAAATCTAAAATAAAAAGAGAGAGAACATTATTCTGTAAACTAACAAAAGTATCATATACCTCATTATAAGGCTAGTTTGAAGCCAAATGACCGAACCCTGTGCCTGCTGCCAATGGCCTGTAGCCCCAGCCTTCTCCTCTTCAACTGTATTTTGACGAAGAGTCTGGCAGAATTGTTCAGGCTGACCTAGAACTTGGATTCCTTCTGCCTCTGCCTCAGTTACAGTGTGCCACCAATCTGAAGTGTCAAATGGATGTGTTAGGCATTCAAACAGTAACACCTAGGGCTGGGGATTGAGCAGAGAGGCCATGGGTTCCATCATCACCTCTGAAACTAAATAAATAAATGAGACCTCTTACTAAAAGATATACCAAACACAATAATTTCACTAGTGTTGGAAACATAAATTAAGAGATGGCTTTAAGTGAATTCACTTGTATTAGATACTTTCCTTTTAACCAGGGTGCTTTTGTTAAAACAGTGGGAGGCAAGCCTACTCCACAGATGGAACCCATACTGTTAAAGAGGCCAAGACCCTGAGGCTCCTGAGGTCATGGCTCCTAAGGCAAAACCTACTACTATGATTCTGCTAAATTAACACAGCAATGAAACAACTCCCAGTGACATATTTTTATACCCATATGTGAAATCAGTACATCACACAACCTTTATCAGAAAGTTCTTCCTGCAGTAGATGCTAATCAACACAGACCCACAGCTGGACAGCTTACAGGGAGTAAGGGACTTCGGAGCGTTCTATCCTAAATGGGATGTCCTTGTCACATCCTCCCCGAGGCTCAGGTACCATGTGTTAGAGGAGGTGGAAACAGTGTAAGAGCAAACGGTGTGGATGACTCCAAGGAAACCACCAGACACACCAAGGTGACACAGGCGACTCACAAAGACTGCAACAGCATGGATAAGACCTGCAAAGGGGCAAGCCAGACCAAATCCCAGGGAGAGAAGTGGGCCAAGAAGTGACCCACTCCTAACAAAGAGCGACTGCAATTTACACCTGCAGGGAGAGGGAGGGAACATAGTTTTCCCCAATAAAGAGATGCTGTCTGTTAACCACACACCAGGGCGGCAGGCCTCACGCACAGAGTAATTGGCCAATACAAAACTGTCTGCATGTGTGATGGCTATTGGTTATCAACCTCACTGCATCTGGAACTAAGTAAAATCCAAAAAAAAAAAAAAAAAAAAAAAAAAGGAAGACACACCTGTGAGGAATTTTTGCCTAATTTGAAGTGGGGGAGATCCACTTCTAATCAGGATCCTTGAGGTAAGAAAGCACACCTTTAATCTTGTGAGCCAGAAAAACCCACCCCTAATCTGGGCCACGCCTTCTGCTGGAAGCCCATATAAGGACATGGAGGAAGGCCACCGTTTGGTCTTGGCCTCTGTGATCTGGTCTTACTGGCATCGGTGTTGGTACTTCTGCAGGATTTCAGTGTATACTGAAGAGCAGCTGAGGTGTCCAGCCTTGCTGAGACACCCAGCCTTGTGAGCTGAACAACTACTGGAGTCTTGGATTCTCCGTTCATAGGCACGCACTGTTGGATAAGCTGGTACACAGCCTGTAAGTCATTCTAAAAATCCCCCTTTCTATATATAAAGAGTGGAATTCATTCGGTAAATTCTGTTACTCTAGAGAATCCTAATACACTTTTTTAAATGTGATTTTTTGTTTTACTGGTTTGCTGGGTGAAAAAGAGAATATGATCAAAATATATCGTATGAAAAAACTTAAAACTTGAAAGAGGGGTAGGGAATCTAATAATGAATTTCTCCATTGCAAAATTATTCCTTTCAAGATATCCAACAAGATTTTCCTTTCCTCTGAAATTCTTGGCATCGGAAAAAGTCGACAAATAGGTCCATCAGGTTTTGGTTTTGTTTTTTTGGTTTTTTGTTTTTGGTTTTTTGGTTTTTTGGTTTTTCGAGACAGGGTTTCTCTGTGTAGCCAGGCTGTCCTGGAACTCACTCCGTAGACCAGGCTGGCCTCGGACTCAGAACTCAGAAATCCACCTGCCTCTGCCTCCCAAGTGCTAGGATTAAAGGCGTGCGCCACCACTGCCCGGCAGGTTTTTATTTTTTAAGTGAGGAGGGTTGTAATAATAGTTCCATGGCAAAACATGTGCTCGTTATGAGCAAGGCCGAGGGTTCATCCCCAGCGCCTCCATTCCTAAACCACTTGAACCAAAGCAATTAACATGGATGGTATTACTTACAAAAGAATTTTTTCTTTTAGTTTTATATCTTTTTGCTTATTGTCTTCTGGCTAGCAAGGCTTCTTGCCCATTGTTCGTGTGACTGATTTTGACCAATGAGCAGGGCAGTATGCGGCTTTAAAAAAAAGTTACGGAAGATCCATCGCCCTCTTCTGGATTCCTCTGACTCTGCACCCATGCATGCACGGACCCCACCACCACCACCACCACGCAAAACACTGAAGTTACAAAAACAACAAATTAGTGAGGGTTTTTTGTTTTGTTTTGTTTTTATGAATAAAGGGCAGAGTGTGCCAGCTGTGCGTTAAGAGCTAACTGGTGCGTTCTTGAATTTGCCAAGTCACTTCTTACGACTATTCGTAGATTAAAAATCTGTATGGTGGTACTATTTTGAATGGCTGGAACAGACAACACTACACAACAGGATTGCCTCTCCACCTGCACAGCTGCAAAGCTCTCACTCGCACATCCTCGGGCCGGTCTTGAAAAGGTTTCTCTTTCCACCTGAAGTGTGGAGTACAGAAGCCCGCCTTAGAACGCAGCTGCTGGCGGCTGATGTAATTGTTCTAAGTCACGCAGATGCTGTTACTGAATATAATGAAGACAAAAGTTGTCCCCTGTGCTGGTAGTTTGGGTGAACACCTTTTCCTCCTCAGACCTTGATTGCAAGCACTTCTGACTTGTGCCACCTCAGGGGCCTTAATGCGAGCGAGGAGTGCGCCCAGATGAGGGTCTGGTCCAGCTGAATCCAGGTCTTGGAAGGTTAACGCAAACGTGCAAAGAGCCACGGTTAAAGCGTCCCTGCGCTATTATTGCACCGTTTAAAAACCTCCGACAAATTTCAGTTCATTAAACTAGTTCTCCGTTATTCTAAACCCCTCCCGGCCCAGATGGTTTAGCAGGGGCGCCCAGGCGTCCAGACTCTGCGTCACCGCCCCCCTGGACGCTCCCAGACGCGCGAATTGAGCGCTGTATCTTTAAGGGGGAATCGGCAATTTCGGTCCAGGACAAAATGTCTGCGAGGAGCCCGGAGGCGAGGGGCGACCGTCGCGGCGTCCGGGTGAGCGTGGTTGGCTGGGGCTAGGCGGCGTAGCGTGGCAGGAGCGACTGCAGGGACACCCGGGGGCTGCAGTGGTCTCGAGGTTCCGCGGGGACGTCGGGGGATCGGAGAGACCGCGGGGTGGAGGGGTGCAGGGGAAGCCACGCAGGACCGCGGGGACTTCAGGAGCCCCTAGGCTGTGGGCTCCCGGGCTGCAGCCCCGGGTTCTGCGGGGGATGCCTGCCATCCCAGGCGTGGCGGAGGGGCCCAGCCTGTGGGCTTCCAGAGCCTTCTGGGGCGTCTCGGCTCTCTATGACTAACCAGCTCCGGGGGGATGGGAGAGAGGGAAAAAACTGTCCCCATAAAGTTGTCTTGGTGAAGATGACTTTGTGCCCAGCCTGTGGCTGTGTGCCCACCAGGGGCCTCTTGCACTCATTGTGACTTGGTTAAAGTTTCCCACCTGTGGGGGGTTGGGGGGGGGGGGGAGAAAACTGGTGTAAACCAGAATCCCCTCCTCCACTAGACACAAACAAAAGAGTTCCCGATCCTTTCCCAGCACACTGGTGCCTCTGGTTGTGCAAGCCTTCTGTGGCCTGCTCAAAGCTTTACTAAAAAGAACGGGAAGGGTTTCTCTTCATTAGAAAAAAAAAAGTACCTGCCACTGCTGAGCTCCAAAGAAGTGTTTAGAACAGCTGTTGAATAATTAGTTTCGTGAGTTGAGATAATTAGGTGGTGTCCCTGAATTTTTTTTTTTAAGACGGTCTCACTGTTTCCTTGGGTGACCAGGGACTCGCCTGTGTAGACCCCTTGATCTCTAAAATAGTTCAAGGCAAGTGACCAAAAAAAAGCATAGGAAATTTTGGTTTCTAAAAGTGTTTTTAAAGAATTCATACCAGGTAATTCTCAACTTTAAAATATTTTTAAGTTTCAAAGTCCGTGTGTGTGTGTGTGTGTGTGTGTGTGTGTGTGTGTGTGTGTGTGTGTGTATGTGTATGTATGTGTACATATACATATATATCAATGCAGAGCTGAAAATAAGGTGCACTCTAGGGCATAGTGCATTACTTTTAAATGCATTAATAGTACTTTGGTGGCTTTTAGCTAATGGTAGAAATAGCTGAGAGTTCAGCTTAAAGCATTCAGGCAGTGTTTTTGCTTCACGAAATAGCTATGAGTCCAGTAGTTTTTGTTTTAACAGCCTATATAAAACCTTCATTCTGAATATTTTCACACTTTTTGTTTCTCAATACTTTGCAGTCATTTTTACTGACTTAAAATTTTTTCTTTATGTGAATGCTCCCACTCCCGCCCGGTGTGTGCATGTCCATGAGGATGCCTGTGGAAACCAGAATGTCAGATTCCACAGAGCTGGGGTTACAGGCAATTAGGAGGAGCAGCTGGACCCGGATTCTGGGAATGGAACTCAGGACATCTGGAAGAGCAGCCAGTGCTCATAACTACTGCGCCCCTCTACCAGCTTTTAATTTCATGTATGCCTCTAGGCTAATAATTATAGATTGATTTTTCTAGTTGTCTGGGTCTGTTTATGAATATGAATCCATGGCAGGGAACTAATAGTGAGCAGAACTGGGCAGGTCACAGGTGAGTGGATTATAGCTCCTTGGCACTGCAGCCATGAAGGCTAATTACTCAATTATGTTTGCTTTTATTTAAACGACTGTTGGATGAAGTAAGCGCAAGCACCGTTAGTGTTTCACATAACCTGTGAATTTCATAACTTCAGTTTTTCATGTTTGATCCAGGCTCAATCAGCACATCCCTGTTTATTACTTTGCCTGGCAAATCAAACTGAAGTTGGCCTTGACCACAGAAGCACAAACAGGACTGCACCTCACTTGTTTCCTTTTGAAAACATTTCCTGGTCCTTTAGCCTCCGGCCTACCCAGTTCTTTGTGTTCAGACATAAGCTCATGGGTGGTTTGTAGTGATTATATGCATGAAACAAAGCAAGGTAGGTCTGAAATAAAGGTGCTCATCAAAGCAGGAGCCTTTAGAGTGAATGGAAAATGGAGCCATGGTGCCCCTAGGGATGGCTGAAAAGGTTTATTGTAGATCTGAGGGAGATCACAGCCAGAGGCAGCCAGAAGACCCAAATTGAAGGGATCCCTGAAAGAGGAGCGGGGAAGTGAGAGGCAAGAGGGGCTAAGAGCCAGGAGGACAAGAGGCCAAGAGACTGAGTAGCTAAAGTGGCTGAATTATAGAGTTATAGAGATCAGAAGGGAAGGCCAGCCCCTGGGCTGGAGGGTTTAGGGTAAGGTGCCAGGTACCAAGAGTAACCAGGACTGCTAACAGGTGTTGGGGAAGCTGGTGGGGATTAGCAGCCATGGTCTTTGTTAAATAGGCCACCTCAGCCATTTGTCCTGACTTTGAGACAGAACAGTTCTCTTTTTCTTTTCTTTCTCCATTTATAGGGCAGGAGCTCAGTAGTAGAGCACTTGTCTGTGTGAGATAATTGGTGCCTAGCCTGTGTGAGATAGTGTGCGTGCGTGCATATGCGTGCACACACAAACACACACACACACACACAAACAAACCAACAAAAGAATTAATAGAGATAGCACATCTGCTTGTCTTATGATAAATTTTAGTTATACATATATTCACATATATTGTACATATATTCATGTATACATATATAGTCATACGTATTCATGTATAAGACCATAGTTACAGGTTTAAGAGTTTCGCCTTTTTGTATGTGAGTGCCCATGTGTGTAGAGGTCAGGACAATCTCCGCACGCCATGTGAGTCCCGGCGTTCAAACTCTGGTCATCAGGCTTGGTGACCCTGCCTTTCTTTACCTGCTGAGCCATCTTGATGGCTCCCTACTTCCAGGTTTTAATGGATCCCTTCAGCCTGTGTTGGTATTTGGGGAAGTCCTACTGAGGAATCTGGCTTTAACTTTGATAGGTTACTAGTAAATTTCTTCAAGATGGACGCAAATGTGGGACGATCCGTGGGAGTCTTTATCTGCCGCAGACGCAGGCTTACCACTCCTTCCAGATGGTAGAGACCCCAAGTGAAGTCCCACCACGGGAAGGTTTAGAAGTAAGGTGCCAAAGTGGTGGTCTTCCCTTGTCATGAAAGCTTGTGATTAGCTTTTTCACCCAGCACATTTCTTCCCTCTGAAAATGGACTCAAAATTGTCCATTACTAAGTTGATTTTTATCCTAGCAGTACTTTAAGTAACTTGAATGTGTTTAATTTTAAAACAGGAATATACAAGCAAAGTAGAACTCTTTTTGAAGCAGAGCGCTGGCCTGCTTTTAACTGAGGGTATGGGAGTTACTACTGGAAATACTGTTCCCTCCCAGCTCCTGGGTGGCGAGGCTTTGAAGGCAGAGTCTGCACTGCTCTTCTCAGCTGGTCAGCAGCAGCAGGCCCTTGTGGAACCCCGAGCAGGTGCGCGGGCAACATCTATTTGGATGAGAGTTGGGTGGAGTAAAGGCATAAGCCAAAGAATCACCTGTTGGCACCTTTGTGCCAAGTTTTAAAAATGTCTAAGGAAAAGAATGAAAGGACTTGTCCTTCATTTTCCCTGTTAGCTACACATGTAATAATGGTCATGCAGTGTTATCTGGTGCTTATTAAGGGAGATGTGCCCAGCCTGGGCTGGCCCACCTTCCCATAGTTCCTGGACCTGAGTGGTGAGCAGTCTCTTTCTATGTGAAGGTCCATATAGGAAGTGAAAATCAGTCTGAGGGGCGATGGCTGTGGGTCTCTGATCCTTTCTGATTTGCTTTGGGCATTGTGAATCTCTTGGGATTCCATCTTGGATGTCTGCCAGGAATGCCACAGTGCTCCTCGGCCACTACAGTCTCAGTGCTGGTGCACCTGAGCAGGAGGTGCCAGTCACTCCTCTATCGTACATCTGCATGGCTCTGGGAAGCCAGGCAGCCCCTTAGAAATACAACATCTTAATTCTGGGAGATGTCCCTATGGCAAATGCAGCCGGGCATCTGCTCTGTCTGCACAAGAACAGATTGAGCTCCTTCCCCTCCCGTCGCATCCTCTGCTTCTTGTGGGCACAGAATCTCCTGCTTGAGCAAGGCACAGGGGAACCAGTCTACACATATGGACCCTACAGGTTCATGCCCTCCCTTCAGATGGCAACCCCTGTGCATGTGGATCTCCCAGGTGTCTCAGCAAAGGCCTTTCCCTTGGGACTGTCCTCCTCCAGCCCTCCTTAAGGTCTGTTCCCACCTGAACGCATAGCTGAGATGCTAAGGGTTGTTTGTTAAAAGTTGCTTTTTTTATTTACATCTAGATCTTGCCACGTACACTGTGGTAAGGCGTAGGCACAGCGCCCATATGCTTTCTTGGAGGTTTTCTTTGGCTTTTTTGTTTAATACTTCCCTCCCTCCACCTCTCCATCACCTTACACCTCAGCTGTTGTGTCTCTTTACTTTCTTGGCCTGAATCTGTGCAGATGGCTCTGTATAGGAGTTTTGGACACTATGTAAGTGGTAGATATTCGGTAGAAGCTGTATTTTGAGTTTTGACATGTGATCTGGCTAGCAACACCCAGCACGGGCAGCTGGGCAGAAATGTCCAGCGGCAGCTCTTAGGAGCCTTGCAGTCAGGAGAGGAAACAGCTGATGCTCCTTAATGCACTGGAGTGCTCAGCCATGGTGCTTGGGAAGCTAACTGTATTAAAGCCATTTCTACTTGCAGTGTTTTCTGTGTCTGGTGGGTTCATTAGGATGTAACTACAGCATGGTTAAAGAACATCTATACAACACTATAGAAATCTGGCATTCTCTAAAAATGATGGGATTTTATACACACTTCACAACATGCCTCCCCACCCCACCCCCCAGAACACCTGGCAGATTTCCCATGCATTTAATGACTGCATAATATTCTCTGTTGTAAACAGACATTATATATACAGATATAGTTCCCATTCTAAATATGATGAAATATCCTACCACATATGACTTAATATAGTGTACCTTTAGTTCTACAGAATAAATATCCTACCTATTTTTAACTAATGTAGAAAGTTCCAGATGGCTTTCCTCAAAGTGCTCAGATCTTTGGTAGGAAGCGAGTGTGCCCTGTTTCTGCCCCCTTCCTAACTTTGAACGTTATGCCTGCCCACCTTGGTCAGGGTGGTGGTTGTAAAATGACACTTGCTTTTGCCCCACCCCCACCCCCCATAGCAGTTCCCTGAGCAGAGCTGCCTTTCCAGACATTTGAATTGGCCCTGAGGTCAGTGGCCTACCCATGTTTCTTACTTAATTTCCTATTGGATCCCTTGCTTTTTAAAAATCCGGCTGTGAGAACTCTTGGTGTGCTCCGTTGTGCTGAGCAGTTCCAAAGCTAGATGGATGAACCTGGCCTTTCTGCTGCACTCCAGGTAAAGCAGAAATGGGCTCAGGCTGTATTCCAGGACTGGACAGGTGCACAGGATGGGGTTCCACTCTGATATAAAGTCATATCCCCGGGAGCCGGGATGCAGCCCGCTATGGAGGACTGAAAAGGTGGAGCAGTTCCATACCATGCTGCCTTCCATTGGTTAAGGCCTCCGACAATAAAGGGCTGTCCAGGCAAAGAATGTCCTCTCCACTGCCTTGGAGGGGCAGTACTGAGCTGGCCAGCCCACATTGTAGTGTTACTTGTCCTCCTCTCAGGTGAGGAGCACGGTGAAGAACCCTTGTTCTCCCGCAGTGCCCGCCTTAACTTCCAGCAGACCGCACATGTGGCTGGTACTCTCTCAGCATCCCAGAATTTACAGGAAGCCCAGCTTGCAGTTCACAAGGGGTATAAAAAGCTTGACAGTGATGGTTCACCCCTGGCATTGTTAGAGGTGCATAAGCAATGGGGACTCTGAACCCTCCACACGGGTGGAAAAACAACAAAACAAAACAAAACAACAAAAAAGGCAAGCCTGTCAAAATGGCGATATGCAGTTTTCCTAGCACCACTTGTGAAAGAGGCTATCTCTTTTTCAGTGTAACATACAGCAGTTTTGTCAAAGATTGGGTGGCTATAGCTTGTGGGTTTGCTCTGTCAGTCCTCGAGTCTGTCCACTGCTCTACAGACCTGTCTGTGGTACGCCTGCGCTGTCTTGTTTCTATGGCTCTGTAGTTTAGGCCAGTGCTTCCAGTTTTGCTCATTTGCTTTGCATTAACTTGACTGTTAAGAGTCTTTTGTGTCCATATGAATGTTGGGTGTTTATTCTCTAAGTTCTTGGAGGTAATTGCATGGACTGTGTAGATAACTTTTGATAACATAGCCATTTCTATTGTATTTAATTCTCCTAAGCCATGACACAGGCTCTCCTTATCTTCCAGTGTCTACTTCAAGTTTTTTCAGGATTTTAGTTTTTATATTAATAGAGGTCATTCACCTTAGGCTTTGTGGTTTTTGTTTTGTTTTTATTTTTGTTTTGGTATTGAGAATGAGATTTTCCCCCCTGACTTTTTTTTGTCTGTTTTTGTTTTTGTTTTTCGAGACAGGGTTTCTCCGTATAGCCCTGGCTGTCCTGGAACTCGCTCTGTAGACCAGGCTGGCCTCAAACTCAAGAAATCCATCTGCCTCTGCCTCCCAAGTGCTGGGATTAAAGGCGTGCACCACCACTGCCTGGCTCCCCTTGACTTTTTTTCTTGGCAATTTTGTTATTAGTATTTAGAAAAGCTACTGATCTGGGATGCTGAGTTTGTTTCCTGTTACTTTCTGTTTCTCTGGTGGTGGCCTAAGGGTGTTTTCAGGATCCTGTCATCTGCAAATACAAATAATTTCACTACTACTTTTCCTGTCTGTACACCCTTCCCCTCCACTCCTCCCCACACTAGCTAAGACACTGAGTACTCTACTGAACAAGAGCAGAGAATGGACACCCTGTCGAATTTAGAGAAAATGCTTTCAGCTTTTCCCCATTATGTATATAACATTGGCTACTATTTTGCCCATAAATAGCAAGAATGATTTAACATAAAAACTTAGTAAATGTAAGTGTACATAAATAGACTTAAAGTCAACCACATGATCATTTCAACAGGTACAGGAAAGACCTTCGAGAAAGTTCAATATCCCTTTACCACAAAAGCCTTGAAGAAATGAGGAATAAATAGAGCATACCTCAGTACCTGTTGCAGTCAGGGATATTTATTGGTCTATAGTCTAGTTTCTCTCGTGTCCATGTCCTGTTTTGGCATAGAGATAATGCTGGCTTTATAGAGAGTTTAATAGTGTTGCCTTTTTTGTTTTATGGAATGGTTCTGAGGCATGTGTGTATTAGTTTCTTTTACATGTTTGGTAGAATTCAGCAGTGACCCCACCCTCCTTTGTTGGGAGACTTAATGAATGCTATTGACTGTTTCAGAACTGTTTAAATTGTTCATCTCCTCTAGCTTTTAAGTTTGGTAGGTCATGACAACTGGGAATTTATTCTTTCCTTCTAGATTTTATAGTACTTTGGAAAACATTTTAAATACTTGCTAATCTCACAGGGTTAGTTAGCCTTTGATGTAGCATCCTTCAGTTCATCTCTAGGTTTATAAACTGGAATATTATCTCCTTATTTTGGTTAGATTGGCTAGAGGGTTTTCAATCTTTTTTTTTTTTTTTTTGCTGCAATCACACAAGGTTTATTGGGGATACCAGTACTGGGGTTGATCTCGTGACCTTGCCAGTCAGAGGAGTTCAACCAGGTTTTCAATTTTTTTTTTCTCTTCAAAGAACTTGTTTTTTTATATTACTCATTTAGCCACATTTCATTAATTGCTGGCCCTGTCATAACTTCCTGCCATCCACTCCTTAAGCATTTAACTTGTTCTTTCTGTTAGACCTGGGGTGCGTCACTGGTCCATTTATTGGGACCTGTCTGGGTTGTTAATGTAAGCATGCATAGCCATAAACTTTCCTCTTCGGGCTGCCGAGGCTGCTTCTGGTGAGTTTTGCTTTCATATTCACTTGGTTCTAGGAATTTTTAAATTTCCCCCGAGTTTTTCAAGATTCACTGTTCTTTTTGAAAATGTGTGGTCTAATTTCTAAATGTCCGGGTAGTTTCTGTAGTTTCTCTTGCTGTTTTCTAGATCTACATCACTATGATCTGTTGATTCTTTTGTATTACGGTTCCATGGGCTACTGAAAAGAACTCATAGCCCATGTCTTTTGGGTGGATATTCTGCATGTATCTATAATTTACAGTATAGTTTAACTCTGAAATTCCTTTGATCTTCAGTTTGGATGTTCTGTCTGGACATGGGAAATGGGTATTGGAAGCACCCACTATTGTCATTTCTGGCCTTTTATGCCCATTATTTGTTTTGTAAAATTGGGAACCCAAATCTCTCTCCCTATATACATGCATATGTGCATACACATCATGTACATATACAGATGTTATATTTCCTGGTCTTTGTCTTCAGCTTTATTGTTTTAACAGATTCTGTAATTGTACAGTCTCTGCTGCTCCTCACTCGACCTGGCAGAATGAGCAGTCCCTGACCAGCTCACTGAGCTTGGTCATGATGCTTCCAGAGAGAAAGTCATTAGAGTTCAGCAAGTCTTGAGTGTTCAGTTTTAACTTTCAGAGTTTGTCTAGATCCACACATCTGGTCCATTTCCAACTTGTTCCAATTTTTCCAAATGCCATCTTTGTACAGTTTTTTTTTTTTGGATGGAGGGGCAGGGAGTTGTGTGGGTGAGTTGTCTTAGTCATTGGGCCCGTGTGATGGCTCAGCAGGTAAAGTGCTCAACATGCGAGCCTGGCAACTTAATCCCCAGATCCCATGTAAAGATGGAAGGGGAGCGCACCAGTCCCACAGGTGGGCTGTCCGCTCTCAGCACCCGTGCTGTGATGACTACACACATATCCAGGACTTAGTGATCACACTCGGGACACTGTTTTTTGGGTCCCCCTTGTGTAGATACTTTAGATAAAGACTACACAATTAGATTTCTTTCCCAGTCCCATAACTAGAAGTGTCAAACTTTCTATCTTCTAAGTATGAGAGAGGCCATTAGTTAGGATGAGCAATAAAGACTATTTGCCTATGTGTTGGATACCTAGAAAGTGTTCGGGAATAGAGGATCCTAGATGGCATTCACTAGTCACTTTCCTGCTAACCAAGGCTGTTCTATGGCATTTCTTGTGGGTCTTGTGTGTCCTACAAACTCCAAGATCATTCCGAGTTATCCTGTACACATCTTTCTACTTTGGAACCTAGGTTGGTCCAGAACCTCCAGCCAATAACCAGGACCTCAAGGTCATTGAGAGAGACCTGGCCTACCATCTAATTTAAAAGCACAAGTTTAAGGCACTGCTTTACATCTGCCTAGTTCCTAAAATGTGCATACTTCGAAAGCTGATACTTTCCTGTATTGCCAGTTTTCTTATAAGTACATTGTTATAATCGCCACTCCTAATATGTGGTGTTTGGGATCAAATCTAGTCACTTGTGCATGCTGGGCAAGTATGCTACCAAGCTACATCTCCAGCATTTAGCTCAGTTTCTTGATACCCATGGTATACACGGAGAAACTTGTTTGGAAGAGAACTCCTAGTGCGAAAAGGACTAGACATTTCTAACGTTTTCCTAGACATTGACATTTAATGCTGAGTATTAAGGAGGGGAGGAAAAAACATATCCACAAGGTTTGTAGAATAAATGGTAGTTTCCCTCAGGTAATGTTTATAGGATCTGTGTGTATAATAATGATTACTGTTATTCTCCCCTCCTCCATGCAGACACTGCAGAAGGAATGAAAAGTAAACAGACCCTGAAGACCACCATGGAAGGCAGCTGGAGGCCTGAGGACCCTGCAGAACAAGGCGGCCCCTGTCCAGCGCCTGTTGGATCATCATACTCCGAGGCCTGGGGCTACTTCCATCTGGCCCCGGCTCAGCCTAAGCACAGGATGCTGAGCGCCTGGGCCACCTGCCGACTGTGCGGGCAGCAAGTGGGCGGCCTCCCCAGCTTCCAGATGTGGACGCGGGCGCTGTGGCGGCACCTGAGTGATGTGCACTTCCGGGAGCTAAAGAAGAGCGCTGCTCCGAGCGCGCCTGCCACGTCCAGCCCGCCACCCGCCGCCACGTCTTGCCCGCCGCAGCCCAGCCCCGCCGTGGCCGTGGCCGCCGAGGGCGACTGGGCACGCCTGTTGGAGGAGATGGGTGCGCTGGCCGTGCGGGGCAGCCAGCGTGAGCTGGAGCTGGAGCGGCGCGAGGCAGCCCTAAAGCAGGCGGAACTCGAGCTGGAGCGCAAGCACCAGGTTCTGCAGCAGGAGGCCCGCTCCGTGGCGCAGGCGCGCCGCCAGCTACAGGTGGAGCGTGCAGAGCTGAGTGAGTGGATAAAGAAGCAGAGCCCCCATGTGAAGGCCAGTGCACATGTCCTGGCACCGCCCACTTCCCTGCCTCTACTCCCCAAGAAGGACCCTGACATCCTGGACGACGACGAGGACGACTATATGACCTACAACTTCGACGATGATGATGACGATGATGACGACTATAACGACTAGAACAGCGTGATGTAAACCTAACCATAAGCTGCAGATGCGGCAGCGCCCCCAAGTCCAGAAGCCTGATTCAGGTATACACAGGATGGTCCTCACGGCTACCTCCTTGCAGTTAGTGCCTTAGTCCTGAAGGCTTTTTAAGCCAGAAGGTTCTCTAAACACCAAAGACTCATCACATCACGAGCCTTTCAGGGGAAGAGGAGTAGTTATTTATCCAGGAACCCGCTCCACTCCCTCCCAGATGTATAATTTTGACCCAGCACCACTGTGTTCCAGAAAGGAACCTTGAGTATCACTGACTCCCTCCCTTCAGCATCTCTAGAACCCCACATCGGGCCAGTCCCAAAGAGACCCCTTTTTGTTCCTGTCCCTCATGTGGCATACCCAAGGCAATGAGCACCCTTTTACTTAAATCTGTTCCTGGATCAGGCCCAGCAACAGGTACATTCTCCCATTTTCTTGTCTTGCATCTTGATACTAGCAAGACATCTGTCATTCGGGAGAATAGTTTCTTACCCCACAGGTCCCCACAGACCTCCCCTTAAACCAAAAGAGAAACCAGAGGCCACGCCTCCCCACTGCCTTAGAGTTAACCCCTGTCACATTCCCTCCCTTTCTTCAGCCCAGTGCCTCGCAATGCCTCCTATCCCTGAAAGTCAAGAAGTCCTCGTTGCCCACCCTTACCACTTTGCATCCCACCATGTTTGTTGCATGTCTTATTGCATGCTAAGCTACCACCCAAAAGCCAAATATGGCTCCCCAGTCCTTGACGTTCTTTCTGAGGTCTCTCCTTTTGGAGGTGGAACATGCTCTCCTAACGTTTTTTTGTTTTGAGATAAAGCCTTCTTTTTTCTTTAAGGTAGATCAAATGTAAATGCCTTTTTGTGAAAAGTTTGGAAGGGCAATGTGACCATTATGTTTTATAATAACCAAGTACATTCTAGGACAAATCTCTGCATTTGATTTGGGAAAGAAAGGTTTCTATGACTGATATGAAATATAATACTAACAGGTTAATTTCAGGAAATATTTGTAGTTTTGCAACACCGGGGTTTTTTTTTTAAAATAAATTTTTATTTATATGCATTGGTGTTTTGCTTGCATGCATGTCTGTGTGGGTGTCAGATTTGGGAGCTACAAACAGTTGTGAGCTGACATGTAGGTGCTGGGAATTGAACCTGGGTCCTCTCAGAAGAAGCAGTCAGTGCTCCCAACTGCTGAGCCATCTTTCCAGCCCCATTTTTGTTTTGGGGTTTTCTTGTTTGATTTTTGCTCTAAAGCTTCTATTTTCCTGAGTGAGTTTGAAAATTAGAGTCCTCCTTAGCACTTGAGCAAAGGAAAGCAAGTAAGTTATTGAAGATGCCTTCTAAGCAAAGGCACAAGAGAATAGGTAAGTGAGTAACCTTTAAAAATGGTCTGAAAGCTTGGCTATCTGAAAAGTAAATGGTGATTCTTTATATTGTTGGTGATATACGGTTTTTCTGTCCCGGAACTCACTGTGCAGACCAGGCTGGCCTCAAACTTAGATCCGCCTCAGCCACGATTGCTGAGACTAAAGGTGTGAACCAAGTTCCCAAACTGCTTTTACTCAGAACTTTCATCATATTTTTTTTTTTTACCTTGAACAATCTAGGAAGGGTTGAAAAGCTAATGAAATGGATATCCATACCTATGGATATGTATATATGACAGTTCCTGAAGCACCTGCTTGTTTTAGACTTGTTTTTATGGGCCATCTTCTACATCTGGCTCCTGGTTGGTTTCCTTAGAGAGTTTCAGTAACTTCTGCCAGCAACTCGCAAATCCCAGCCTTCACTGTTCACCCTGGGCCTGGACTTCATACCCTGTTGCCTGCTTTATGGCTCCTCCCACTACATATCTGCCACCGCTGACACCTGACAACTAGTATCTCCTAAGCACTTGCAGCATTATCGAGCATGCAGCAGCTCCAAGGTGAGGTATCAATATTGTGCTTGCTTTATAAACATTGGCATTGAGGTGTCTTATTAATTAGGTGCTTGCTGCCAAGCGTGAAGCCCTGAATTCAGTCAGGATCCTATCCACATGGTGGAAGGAAAGAAGCAGTTCCCACAACTTCTGACTTACATACGTGCACTAAGGTACACACATACAATATTAAGGAAAAAATGGTGCAAGATTGAAATGGTCAAGATGGGATCTACATGTGGCCAGCTGTCTGCAAGTTGTCATGTCCTCCTAGCTGCTGCACTGTCCCCTGAGTGCTGACACCTATCCTGTCCCCTTTTCCAGTTAGTAAAATAGCAACACATTTCCTTCATGTCACAGCTGTTCGAGATCCATGGTGATGCAGTCCCATAATCCCCGCACTTAGGTAGAGGCAGGAGAATCAGGTGTTCAAAGTCAACCCTGGCTACATATCAAGTTTTAGGCCATCCTGGGCTACGTGAGACCTTGTTTCCAAAGATGACACACACACACACACAACTCAGCATCCTAATGACATGTTCATTGTGTAGATGAGAAGACACACTCAACAGCTTTCCCCTCTGGTGCAATTGCAACGAAGCAGGATGCTGTGGGGACCCATTCGAGGAATCCTAAATACAAGCTGATTTCTGTGAAATGCTGCACCCTCCTCGAGCCATGCTTCACACCTGTTATCCGTCACCTGGGATTTATCTCATCTCTGTGTGCTCGCTCACCTCAGCTTGGCCACAGTCCTCTTAGTACCTTTGCCCCAGTTTCCCTTCCTCTAAATCCCTTCAGGGTAAGCTGTACCTGGGGCTGGGGTACAACTTAGTACCTGCCAAACATGTCATAAACTCCCAGTGGCAGGGGACCACACCCTTTTGTAAGACTATGAATCTTCCTCCAAACAGGCCAGCCAGCATATGGCTGCTCAGGGTCTTGCTTCCCTCCTGACAGGCTTGGGCTGAGGAGGTTTGGAGGGAGCAGTTCACCCATCTGTGCTTCTAAGCATGTGAGCTGTCATATGCACTCTAAAGACTTTACAAGTTGACCTGTAGTTAGACGTAGAACTCATTTTAATTCTCTAAAATTCCCAACAGAAAATTCTTAATTGGAAGTAACTCTTTGTTTTGTTTTGTTTTATTTCAACTGGAAGTAGCTTTTTAATTTTATTTTTTTAAGAGTTTCATTAGCCACATATGGCCTGGAACTTGCTATGTAGACCAGGAAGACCTCACAGAGATCTACTTGCCTCTGCCTCTCTAAGAGTGTTTGAATTAAAGGCTTTTGCACCACATCCCTGTTCAATTTTTAAAATTTCTTTAGCCAAAGAAAAAGATTTTAAAGGTGCTAGTTATCAGACTCTCAGGCCCCACAACTGTGGGGACTAGGTTGGACTACCCCCTCACAGGCTAGCACAGGCTGTGCAGACTGACTGTGGGGACTAGGTTGGACTACTCCCTCACAGGCTTGCACAGGCTGTGCAGATGTCATGCCACAGTCTGAGAGCAGAAAGTTTCCAAATGTCCACATGTCACTAACCATTTGCAATTTCTAGGTTAGCCTAATAATGGCATCTCTCATAACAACTGGAATTTAGCTCCAGGTCCACTTATAAGTCAGACTGTAAGATCTGAATTTGGACACTTTAGAAGCAGACTCTGAGAGATGTTACTCTTTTGTTTCACCAATGATCAGAGTCATGAAACTAAAGGAGTCCATTTTAGAATTATGCTTTTAGATTCTTTACAATGAAGAGTCAGCCAGCCCTGGGAGCAGGCTCAAGAGTCAAAGGAAACGGCTTGCTCTCTGCCCTATCCACTTCTGTCCACAACAGTTGTAATTTTCTATACCACACTTTACTTATATAATAAAAACTATCGGGGCTGGCGAGATGGCTCAGAGGGTAAGAGCACTGACTGCTCTTCCGAAGGTCCTGAGTTTGGATCCCAGCAACCACATGGTGGCTCACAACCACCACCGTAATGAGATCTGACACCCTCTTCTGGTGCGAGGGGCTGGAGCAAACAGAGGTCCTGAGTTCAATTCCCAGCAGCCACATGATGACGGCTCATGGCCATCTGTACAGCTACAGTGTACTCATACACATAAAATCTTTTAAAAAACAAAAACAAAAAACATCTACATTTGCAAATAAACCCTCTCCCTCTGCGCTCAGCTATCTCAGTCAAACACGAGGGGGTATATCACCACCATTTTCCAAAAACATCTAGAGAAATATATCCCTGGACCACTTCGCTAGCATTTGACGGATGAGGATGACGAGCTCCAGAAAGTACTCTGACCACTCAGCAGGCAAAGGGGAAGACAGGAGGCCACCTGTCTCCTGCCTCCTCTCCAGGCATCCCGCCTCTGGCCTTGAGGGATCCCAGCAAACACATCATCTGGTTGGGACAAGCATGGTGCTAGCATTGGCACTCTAGGATCAGCAGAGGGGGTGTTTTGGAGCTCAGAGTTGGGGGCAGGGCCAGAGCAGACTGCTCACAGGGAACTGCCATTCCTGCTTGGTGATCAGGACAGTCTTGTGTGTATCGGTAAAGCTGTCTAAGGGTTTGTCAATGGCATCACCGCTGCTATAATGAGAGGAGGAGAAGATGGGTGGCTGGAATTTCCTGCCGTGTTGTTTCTGTGCATTCTACTTTGGAAGCTGGTGCAGAAGTGAAAGCGTGGAGTTAGTGGGGTGACAATAGTACCAGAGCTGTCATCCTTGGTGGCAAGAGGATTTGACTGGCATGTGCTAAGTTTCCACTTTGATTTCTGTGCCCTTAAAAGTCCCAGAAGGGAGTCACAAACACTGTTCCGGTTTTGCCATTCTTCCTCTGGACCCTACACTACTTTGTTTTAACTGTCATCTGGACCCAGCCTACAGTCATGTAAGAAGGGAGTCTCACTCAGTTAAGGGATTTCTCAGCTCAAACTGGCCTGTGGGCAGGCACATCTGCTGAGGATTGTCCTCATGGTTGATTGACCAAGGAGATCCTAGTCCATTGCAGGCAGCCTCATTCCCTGGCAGGTGATCCTGAGCTGTGTGAGAAAGCTGACAAACCATGAGCCTTTGCAGGAGCAGGCAAGTACCATTGCTTCTGATTTCTGCTTCAAGTTCTTGCCTTGGCTAGCTCAATGACCGGCAGTGAGCAGAAGGCAAATAAACCTTCCACCGAAGGGAGCTTTGGTCAGAATGCTTTATCACAGCGACAGGAAGGAAGCTGAAACAGAGCGCTCCATTTCTGAAGGTCTGAACTTTGAACCCTGCAGCTACCTTGGTGTGCCTCTGTGCCTGGAAAAATGGATGAGACAACCTAATTAAAGTCCCCTTGGCTCTAATCCGCTACAATTAGAGGAAAGATACTAGATCAGCAATTGATAGTTCAGATAATCAATTGCTTGTTTGACTAGATTTTCTTATTATCTACATTTTGAAACAATGCTGTCACATAGCTATACTTCTCAGTAAAATAATTATTAAAAGTAAAAATGATAGCCTGGTGGTGGTGGTGCATGCCTTTAATCCCAGCACTTTGGAGGCAGAAGCAAGTAGATCTCTGAGTTTGGGGCCAGCTTAATCTACAGAGCTAGTTCCAAGACAGCCAGGGCTACATAGAGAAACCTGTCTCAGGAAAAAAAAAAAATTAAAAGTGATTTGATGGATCGTACCTGTTGTCCTAGTATGTGGGAGGCTGAGCCAGAAGGATTGCTGTAAGCTATAGGCCAGCCTGGGCCACAGAGCTCGAGGCCAGCTCAGACTAGAGTGAGATCTTGTGTCAAAAGCACTGTTCCCAGCACTCTACAGGCAGTGGTAGCTAGAACTGTCGCCGCTGTCCAGTTCTGTTCAAGCTCTCTGCCATCCCATCTCACTGTCAGCACTAGTAACCCTTGTGCTTTATGACGCCCTGCTGGCTAGCCCCATCCACGAGCTCTGGTATTAAGGGTGAACTGTGCTCTCAGAGGAAGGAGAGGCTGGCTTTGTCCTGTACCATCCGAGTGACTTAAAACACCAAATTCGATTGAGAGTTCTGTAAATTCTGAAACGGCTCCCTTTTAGAAGTTCTAGGGGAACATCCAGTTTTGTCATTTCTGGCATCTAAGGGCTCATAGCATTCTTCCTTCCAGTCCCAGTTGACTCTATTGCATTTCCCTGCCTCCCTCTCCTATAGTTAAAAGGCCGCCTTTATGTTAAGAACAGCTGACTAGCATCCTAACCTTATCCAGACCTTGATCTTTCCTTCCTTCCATAATCTATTGACAGGTTCCAAGGTTACACAGACATCTTTGAGGGGAATTCATGCCCACATCCTACCACAGGCTGAGGTGGGTGTGAGAGAGGGACAGGTGAGCAACTGTCCTATAACTGACACAACAGTGCGGCCTAAGCTGCCCCTTCAGATATCTTTTCACCCCCATGTAGGGAACACTCAGACTTCTGGGACAGATATTTTAGAAGGTCAGTGTCAAGAATGTCTCTAGAGAGAAATTAGAGTCCTCAAGGATCCTGAAAACACCTGTGACTGTGACCAAATTAAATAGGAAGACTGTAGTGATGTATGGGCAGTTAGTTACCCACACGCTGGAGTGAATGGGCAGCGTTATAGCTCAGAAGTAGGGTGATTGATTAGCAAGCTTGAAACCCTGGGTTTAAGCCCCAGTACCATTTAGGTTAAAAAAAATCTGGGGCCGGAGAGTTAGCACTGACTGCAGTAGTCCTGAGTTCAATTCCCAGGAACCACATGGTAGCTCGCAACCATCTGTAATGGGATCCAATGCCACCTTCTGGTTATGTCTGAAGACAGCTACAGTGTACTCATATACATAAATAAGTCTTTTTTTTTTTTTAAATCCAAGCTTCTGGCCACTTAATGCTGTTAATCGTGCCAACCCCCTACCTCTGGGCCTCAGTGGGCTCATCTGTAAGATGGAGATAATACACACCTCACCAGGCTGGGGTGAGGAAGACACTAGATAACCAGATGCTGGCATATGGTTAGGCCCAGTGACTGGGACTTCCATTTCTTACTTTATCTGAAAAGGAGCCCAAACGCAATCCTACGTCCATTGGGAAGGACAGGCTCCCCGGGAGGACTCCTAAGTGAGATTGCGCACAAGCCACAGAAGCAGTTTGTAAAGTCATTCTCCTTTCCAACCCCAAAGGAACTGGTCCCTCCCGCCAAAATTGTTACCCGAGGGTACAGGTCACATGACCAGCCTTCCACCAGTTGTCTCCCTGTAGTGACCTGGAGAGTATACAGTTATTTCAAAAGTGCTTCCTTCCTACAAACACCTCGTAGAGTGTCCACCAGATCTAGCACATTCCTTTTGGACATCCTTTCAATTAGCAAAATATTCATCTTTTCAGAAACTTTTTTTCATGTTTAAAAATAGTGCCAGAACCTGTCGACTCTGGCACATGATTAGCCAGGTTAATATTTCTGACTAATAAGGTGGTATTATAAAGAAGCTACGATAATAATTATTTTTGTGTGACTGATAAGTCGGTTTGACAGCACCATAACTTAGGGTCACATAGGGCAGCATAGTTACAGAAGAGATTAAAGCTGGTTTTAGTTGGTTTATGAAGTGGAACGCTGGCAGCCATTATTATTTAAACAGTATTAAATGATTCTTCCTTTGAAAACCTTAATTATGACATTTCTGAGATCAAACTTCATAGAATTAAAATAAGGCTTTAGGAAAAAAACATTAAGTGGTCATGAGAGCTTTGTTCTTGCAGAATGACTCTCATGGGCTTTTGGTCAAGATAAGTAATGTGCAGGTGAATGAGCCGGTGACCTTCCTAACCTTTGAGTCTCCTGGTAATGGGAACTTAAGTAATTCTCTCTCACCCGTTCAAATACATCTCATAACATTCCACCAGCTACTTCTGCCTCTGCTCGCTGCAGAGTGCTATGCCACAGCGCTTCTTTCTCACAGGTGAGGGAAGCTCGCTTCTCCATGGAATAACTCTGAGAGCACTTTCCTTCTGAGCAGACAGGAGCACCCTTCTGTCCACACAGACCTCTCCTGCACTCCTTCGGCCTCCAGGGATTGCCTCTATCAGCATCAACACCTCACAGCTTCTGCTTTGATTTTTGGTCCGTCCATCATCTACTGCTCAGGTTGAGAGGGGTGCAACCCAATGTCTGTGCTGCTGTCAACTAAAATCCTCAGGTAATACATACAAGATGCACTGTCAAATGAGGGCCTTTGGCCTTGATAAGATTTTACTGTCATCTTCATGTCTCAAAGCTCAAAAAGATGAATAGTTAACTCAAAAGAATAGTTAAGGTCTCAAAACTCAAAAG
Organism: Mastomys coucha; assembly: GCF_008632895.1. NCBI lineage: Eukaryota > Metazoa > Chordata > Mammalia > Rodentia > Muridae > Mastomys > Mastomys coucha. The sequence continues at coordinate 55,843,259 of NW_022196914.1, forward strand.
AATAGTTAAAGACAGCATTCATAAGACTCCTCTAAGAAGGTTTGGAGATAAATCTGAAAACATGAAAGGAAACCCCTCCCCACGCCCCATCTCAAGAGATCTATCTTTAAAACTTGGAAATGAATAGAGATGACTTTTGAGCATTTGGCCTTTGTGTTTTGCCTAATTCTACCTGAAAATAAATGTAGGTCCCACGAACACTGCAGATTGCCTGTGTGCCCTCCCTTACTGCCATCTCCCTAAGAACCTGAGTCAGCACCCAGCCTATGCTAAGCACCCTAGAGCTGTTTTTTGGGGGTCAGTGTATAATGCTCAAATACAAGTTTCTAAAATCTTATTTTTCTTTCTAAAGTCCTGACAAATCAACACCTCCTCTGAGGATAGTAAAGATCACCCATGACGGCTTCCATCTTTTCTTCCTGTCTTGCCTACCAACACACTTCTTATTCTCCAACATGCACCAAGAAACTCAGTTCCAAATTCAGTTTTCTTGACGGCATCTACCGCCTTTCACTGTGGGAAGCAAAGTAAATGTCTTAGCCCAATTTCTAATCTTCCCTAGGGTCAGTAAGCACATGACCACTGCAAGACTCAGCTCCTCCTCTCTCTCTCTCTCCCCCAGGGGATCAGCATCACAGAAAGGAACAGTGCCAATACCCAACACATGTTGAGAGTTATTATGTAGTGCCACACAGGCCAATCTCATTAACAACTCCCAGTCATTACAAGGAAATACCAAGGTGCAGAGATTAAATACATTTTTCCAGTGGTCATGTAGTTCAGAGGACTTGAACCCAGGTCCACCAAACTCTTACCTTATGCTCTTCACCATCCCACATGAAAAGACTAACATCCCAGCTCTGCAGAGACACACTAAGGGGACGAGGTATGATACACTTCTTCCTGGGGCCACTGGATCAGCACTAAGCCTGGTTACGATCTATCAAAATAACTAGTGCTAATTATGAATTAAGTCCTTATTGTGAGGACTCCTGACATTTCATTTTCCTGCAAACAGGGAGCAATGTTAAGGACAGGACAATAGGAAGTTTCTTACTGTTTAACCATTTATTTGTTTAGTCTTGTGTGGGCCTCAGAGTGCGTGCCATACTGCGAGAGGTCAGAGAGGACAACCTACATTTATTTATTCTTGTGTGCACATGCACCTTTGTGCCATAGTGCAAGAGGTCAGAGGACAGCCTTCAGGAGTCGGTTCTTTCCTTCTACTGAGTTGGTCCTGATGGAACTCAGGTCGACAAGTATGGCAGGGGCACCTTTACCTACAAAGTCATCTCAGGCAGTGGGGATGGGGCAGTTTGGCCCCCTTGTCAGCAGCTGCTAGCTCGCTCTCCCTTGTTGTCCCAGCTGCCTTGAACAAAAAGACCATCGTTCTAACAGACAACTGGGGCCACCCCTTATGCCAGCACTGGACATGATGAATATTCTATAGATACCTCAGAAATGATTTTTCCTGATTCTCCTTAGCTGTGACTGCAGTGACAGTGACAGATGAGCAACAAGGCAGGCTGTGCTGGCCTGTTTAATGTCAACTTGACACAAACTGGGGTCACCTGAAAGGAGGGATCCTCAACTGAGGAAATACCTTCAAAAGACCTGGCTATAGGTCATTGTCCTAATTAGCGATTGATTCGAGAAGGGTCCAGCCTACTGTGGTTAGTGCTATTCCTGAGCTCATAGTCCTGCGCTCTATAAGATAGCAGGCTAAGCAAGCCAGTAAGCAGCACCCCGTCCCCCCACTCTGGCCTCTGCATCAGCTCCTGCCTCCAGGTTCCTGCCCTGTAGGAGTTCCTGCCCTGACTTTCTGCAGCGATGGACTATGATGCGGCAGTGTAAGCCAAATAAACACTGTCCCTACAATTTGCTTTCGATTATGTTGTTTTTCTTTTTCTTTTTTTTTTTAATTAATTAATTTATTTATTTTATCATAGCAATAGTAAGTAGCCCTAAGACACAGGCCAAGTAGGAGATGGCCTATTGCTTGGCACTGGAACTGGTGTCAGTCCTGGTGGTATTATGGATACAGCCTCAGTCAGGCTGTTAGAAACAGTTTGAGCTAGACTCTTCACTGCCATAAGCCTAGGAGTGTAAATAACCTTGGAACTCTTTCTACCTTGGCCAGAGGGATAGAGCGCCCCCTGGTGGTCTAACAGAAAGAGCGGTAACAAGGCTATGGTTGTTAAACATCCAAAGCATCCCTGACTGTAATTGGGGCTGAGGCAAGGCGGATGTCCAGAACAAACGATGATGGTGCAAACACTCCACAGCTATACAAGCAGACTACTCAGGCTCACTCGGCAGGTCAGCGGAGACTTTGCTGCCCTCATTTCTGCTACAAAGCAGGCCCACTAATAGGCTTATTCAGAATGGTCTTATCTACTCTGAGTTTGAGCTTGGGTGTGGGCCGGCAGGATAGAGGGAGAGACATAAGAGGCACCAGCACCTGGCTCCTGTCTCATAAGGCAGGTAGGTACCTTAGTAGGCCCAGCAGGAGCCACACTGTGCGCATTATAAAGAATAGCATTTGGAGTCAGTGGTTGAACAGTGTGAAAGTGGCCAGGCTAAGAAGGGAGGAGAAGGGAGAGGAAAGAAGGGAGGAGAGAGGAGGGGAAAAGAGGGAAGAGGGGAGAGGAGAGAGGAGGGAGAGAAGAGGGGAAGGGGAGAGGGGGTGAGAGGGGAGGAGAGGAGATGGGAGAAGAAAGAAGAGGGGAGGGGGAGAGGGAATAAGAGGGGAGGAGAGGAAAGGAGAGGGGAGGGGAGAAGAGAGGGAAGAGGAAGAGCCGGGGGAAGAAAAAGGGAGATGGGAGAGAGGAGAGGGGAGAGTTAAAAAAGAAAAGAAGCTAAAGAATAAAACATTGTAAGGACCCAGAGAAGAAAAGCTGTGAGCCCCAGGGCCAAGAGTTCTAGGGAGCTGTTTGGGACCACAGGCTGAGAGCTGTTATCACTGGCCACTGGTTGGGTATGGGAGGGGACTTGCACAGGGACTGTGACAGAGCTTCTGCCCACTCTAGTGGCCCACTGGTGCCAGAGTCAGAGACCAGCACTCGGTATATTCTCTGCTGCTTCTACACCTGAGGTTCCTACCAATTAACGAGAAAGACCATCAGCACTGTCACTCCAGCAAATAGTGTCTTCACCTTTTAGAAGATAAAGCCCCTACTTTTCTCTAAAATACAGGCAGTGCTGCAGATCTGCCCCAACTCCCCAGTAAGAACAAGCAAACAAAGACTCTCTTAAGTTTAAGTCTTCTAATTCTTAAAGTGTTGAAGAGTCACAGATACAAGTTAAGTGCCTAGTGCAGTCTCTGATACACAGTCAATGTGCACTGCATTCCAGCCCTAAGTTACCAATGACCTACAATGCATCCCTCCTGAGCTAGGCGCTGAAGGACTGGCAAGACTTGCTGCCCTCCAGCCCTACACAACACTCTCAGGAGGTCGAGGATTTGCTATACAAACCCAATCTCCATCCTTGGGTCACTAATAATTCAGGGTGTGCCTGTTTGTAAAATAAAAGGGAGACTGCACATTCTACAATGTGCCTTTAAAGATCAGAAAGCAGAGACAGATTTTCCCGAGTGAGTGTTTGGAAGTCCGTATTTGAATGGATACAGATAGTAGGGATGCATTGCAGTGTGGTTACCAAGGCAATGGTTACTTGCTTACACCTTGTTTATCTACTGCCTCACCTCTGGTGTCCACCAACAGTGTTCTGACAGCTTGGCCCCCAACTGACGAATGGCTCATGGATTGGCTTAAGCCAACTGTGACCACCTGTTGCTTGTTTTTAGTAAGTCTCTTGGAGATATTAAGAAGCAGGCAGTGTCAGCCTGAGGTCCCTTGCTTTCCTGACAGAAAAGAACTGGCATTCTTGCCCCATTCTTCCTTTGACAGGACTATGGCCAGAGTTCCAAAAGTCACTTTGCCACAAGCCAAAAAATATGACCAAGCAGGAAGGCAGTAGGCAAAGCTGGCCCTGATGGGCCACACACAGTAATGCCATCTCACTCTTGAGGAAGTCAACAGCATCCGACTTTAAAGTCTGAAAAAGCAACAGAAATGTTCTGATTCAAAATTTTAAAGCAGAAATGATGGTGACACTTTAAGAAACATATATGGGGCTGAAGAGATGGCTCAGCAGTTAAGAGTACTGGCTGCTCTTCCAGAAGTCCTGAGTTCAAATCCCAGCCCCCATTTGGTGTGGCTTACAACCACCTATAATCGGATCTGGTGCCCTCTTCTGGCCTGCTGTATACATAATAAATAAATAAATGTTTAAAAAGAAAGAAAGAAAGAGAGAAAGAAAGAAAGAAAGAAAGAAAGAAAGAAAGAAAGAAAGGAAGGAAGAAAGAAAGGAAGAAAGAGAGAGAAAGAAAGACATACACACATACATACGGCCAGATTCTTGGGAAGTTGCATCCACATGTCCCTGAGGTCACCTTAGGAGTTAGGTTCAAAACTGTGCCCATGTGCATTCTCTCTATCCCACAACTTTACAAGGTTCCTCACACCTTGGTTTTTCTTTGTTTGAGAACTGTCCCTTCTGCCGATCCCTGGGAAACAAGCCCAACTCATAAATGGTTCTTACACAAAAAGCTGGATACTTTCTGAGCTGGGTAAGGCAACATGGAATCAGAAAAAGGAAATGCTGAAAGTAACCCTCTTTCAAAACTAAAACAAAAAAGTCCTGTCTCTTTGGGTAGGAGTGTGTCCATTAGCTATTTAATACCAGAAGGTGATTTGTTAAAGGAATGGCTTCTTTAGCCATTACAATAAACAGTAAATTTCTCATGTTCTGACCAAAAGATGTTAAACTGCTTAAAATTCAGATTTAAAAATAATTCAATTTAAACAAAGGACCTAAAAGCTACTATACAAACTAGCAAATCTACACATAATGTACTTAAAATCTGCATTTAAAACAATTTTATGCACAATCCAAACTCTACATAGCTCACATTTTATGTTTCTAAACCAACAGAAGCTCACGTTTAGTTTACTAACTGGTTACACATACCTCTCTTACATCTGGCAGAGACATAGGAGATAAAATGCTTCTCCAGACGTTTATTGAATACATTAATACTACACAGTACAGCCCTGAGATTTGGATCTGCAGAGGTTTAAGAATGCACACACTTTGTACATATATATTTCAGTCTCTGACCACGTTTTCTAGTTTTCCATTTGCTTAGCAAAAAGACCTATGAAAAGCACCTCCCTAAAGTAAAGGCAGGAAAGAGCACTCATGAGGGAGAGCCAGCGGCAGCGCCTGCTCTGTTTCCTACTCGGGAAGCCAGCGCCAGAAGATAGTTTTGATTTCTATTGTAGAGGAGACAGTGAAGAGCGTTCCTGCTGCCTCCAAGCACACACACGCGTGTGTGTGTGTGTGTGTGTGTGTGTGTGTGTGTGTGTGTGTGTGTGTGTGTGTAAGGACACAAAGAAACCCTAGCCAAATGAGGAATCACAGGGCTAAAGTCTCCCAAGCTGGCTCTCCAGGGACTTGCTACCTGACCTTTCAGCACTCACCCCCACTCACCCTGTACTGCTCGATTCAAAGGGGACAATTCTGGTTGGGTGCAAATACAAAGGAGACCAATAGGTTTATATCATTTATTCAAGAAATCAAGTCTTTAAAAATGATTTTTTTTTTATTGCATTTGAAGACATTTCCAGTACATGTTTGAAGCCTTGGCCTAGTAACCCATCTGCCCTAGTCATCAGATTTCTCGAGCACAGTCCCATTGCCCGCAATGGTATTTATCAAAACTAAAAATGCTAGCACACTGAATATGCCAATACTGCACCCAGTTGTCTATATCAAATACTCCATCAGCTAGAAAAAACCAAAGGCAAAGCTGACTATATATACAGTACAGACCAATATTCTTCACAGAAGAAAACAGTGTGAGACTAATTTCCTATAGTCTGTACCTGCCATCATTTCTTCAATATTATTACTGCAGTTATTTCAAGGATAGTAAAACTAGGCTCCACTACCCATGGTTTCTCAACTTTTTTAAAAAAACCTAAGTTCTAAAAGGTGTAAACAAGTATACACATAGAATTGTTTTATAAACTTTTGATATTTAACATCTGTATGTCATAATAATAATGACATGGAGACAGGACACATGCGCTTAAGTCATTAGTGGTTATGTGCACTCTGCTCACATGGTTAGCTGCCCTCCACAGTGGTGAGTGACAGCGACAAAAGGTCTGGCAGCTCTCCTGAACCTGTCACCTTGAGCCCACTTCCTGCACAAGTTCCTGCTTGGTGGGTAAGAACTGCTTTCTACAAGCTGCAAACCACACATCCCTACACGTGTGGATCAGGGGGCCATCTTAAGAGTTCCTCCTGTGACTGACTTTCTAGGGACACAGCTTCTACATTAAAGTTTTCAAATTCTTTCTTTTTTGAAGCTCCGATTTTCCCCGTGACAGACAGGCCTTTACTCTGCAGTCCCTGTCACCCACGGCATGGCCCCTGGGGCTTCTTTTCGAGGTTTATTTTCTGTGAAGTTTTCAGCAAACCGCTCCCGTGCTTTGTCCCAGTTTTTCTTGCTCTTATTCTGGAGAAAGTGAACATCGTCTATTGATGACGGCTTCCCTGTCCCCAAGCCTGCATGCGTCCGTCGAAGCTCAAGCTGGATCTGTTACAAAAGTTGAGCAAAGGAACTATTTAGAACCTAAACACAGCAAACTCTGTTGTGTGGACATTTGACTGTAATCCTTCGACTTATTAATCAATCGCATTAATACATACAGAAATACAAGTTCTTCTTCCCATGCAGCTTGAGCTTGTTTTGTTAGCATTGTCTTGGCAGACCGAAGTTCAGCCAATTCTATAAAAAACCAACCTGTGCCTTAAACAGCCATCCTCACACCTTGATGTTTGTCCTTTTCAAGTGTGATGAATGTTCTTAGCCACAAAATATGCTCAGAAACTGCAAGAGTTACCCAAAAGCAAACACAAGAAGTCCCACTATGCTTTATGCACATTTATGTTTTATTTAGGCTGCACTCATAGCTATGCGGACTGCTTACAGCCCAGACACAGGCTGGACACACCTGAATGATACATAGTATATCAGTCCACTCTAACCAAAAAAGTAAAGGCCAGGGACACATTTAATACTCCACCCTAGCCTCATTCAAGTAAATGTACAAGAAAACCAAGCATTAAAATAGTAAGAGGAGGCCTGAGAAAGCCACTGGATACTGGAATGTCTGCCTGCCATGTCCACAGCCATGGCCTCACTCTTGAGTGCTGAGTGCACACAGAGCTATAGAGAATCTGACGGCTGTTTGTCTTCTTATGAGGAGATGAGGGCCTCTCGTTATGTTAGGAAGTTACCAGAACCTGGTGCCTTCTGCAAAGTATGGGGGGGTGGGGCGCTGCAGGATATTCTTGACAAACAGTTCTTATTGTGCCCACCTTACATAATCAATGCACCTTCAAACATGCCCAAAGACTCAGTGATAAAGCTCACACATGCTAAGGGTCTAACTGTAAACCATTCTTTCCATCATGAACCCAATGAAATTAACAAAACCAGCACTATATTCATGCTGGTGGTCTATCAGCTTGGGCAAGGTGTATGTGTGTATGTATGTGTATGCATGCATATGTGTCCATGTGTGCATACACTAAAGATAGCTATTACCTCCCATCAACTATGGGGCTATAGAAGTTAACTAACGCATTGTGTTCTAGACATTATTCTCTGTATTGTACATCAAATGTTCTGGAGCTCTTGAGCATAATAGATTCTCTAGCTAATGCAGAATCTGCCTATGTGTAAAGTAACATCAACTATTCCTTCAATGTTCAGCACTAGACTAGTAAAAAATGTCATCTAAAAATTTTAAAAGAGCCAGGCATGGTGTCATATGCTTTTAATCCCAGCACTAGGGACCCAAAAGCAGGTGGATCTCTGAGAGTTCGAGGCCATCCTGGTCTACAAGTTTAGTTCCAGGACAGCCAGGGCTGTTACACAGAGAAACCCTGTTGTAAAAAACCCAAACCAGGGCTAGTGAGATGGCTCAGTGGGTAAGAGCACTGACTGCTCTTCCAAAGGTCCTGAGTTCAAGTCCCAGCAACCACATGGTGGCTCACAAGCACCCATAATGAGATCTGATTGCCCTCTTCTGGCACTTCTGAAGATAGCTACTTATGTACTTATTGTACTTATGTATAATAATAAATGAATCTTTAAAAAAAAAAAACCCAAACCAAATGAACAAACAAAGAAATAAATGGACGCATGAGTGAATTGGCAAATAAACTGACAAATAATAAATAAATAAATAAATGTACTGAACATATCTCAGCAAGAGTACTTGACTAACATGTTCAAGGTTTCAATTGCTAACATGGTAAAGCAAACAAGCCCAAACCTATACAACTAAAAAGTACAAGAAAACCTTTGATCCAGTAAATAAGACTTTGAAGGAGTCTTGAATTGAGGGAAAACAATTCTAAATAAGGCTTTCCCAAAGCACAAAATGCACATGTGCTAAATGGAAATCCAATAAAAACCTTGCCCATGTCTGGCTTGGGTTACCACTCTAGCCCCAGAGTTTGGCAATATTGGGCTCTTTATTACGCAGAGGCAACATCTATTGGAAGAACCTAAGATGAAGGGAATGACAAGTCTTACTGGTGTTTTCATCCCTCCACCGTCCTTTCCCAGGCCTTCTCCATGTTTCCACCCCATCTTCTCCAACATCTTCCGGCCTTTGTTGCTATCTGTAATTTCACTGTAAAGGAAAATTAAGCCAATAATTGACTTATAAAAGACTTTTTAGACCATGTGTACAATAAACTCATGCATAAAAAAAACTGGTTAAGCTACCTTAAAAAGCTAACAATACTTCCTAAGGTGTAAGACACAAATGCTACTATAGACGCTATCTAATGAATGCAACCAATGACCTACAAAGGAAGTAGACCAAATGGTCAACAAACCACAAGCAATTCAGATGTCCACATGCACTGAGACAGACTGAGGACAGCACAAAGGAAGTTCTATGGCAATGACAATCAGCTGTATCAAACAAAGCTACACAGGACAAGAGGACACAGACACCATGTGAATACTGTACTGCTCCACACACTTAAGACTTCAAAAAGCTACTGCTGTCAGAATGGCAGTTGAGTTTGGGAAGGAAACCAGGGCAGTGGTCAGGTTACTGACACTGTCACACTTCTTGTCCATGAAATGTGTGCTCTTAATGCACAATCTTCCACAGTATCACAAGGCTGAACAGTCAGCACGCACAGTATGCCTGTCTATATGAATGTACCACTAAAACGGGGACCTAGAGCCCATTTGTCCTTACTTGCATTTGGTGTGATTTGGATTTCCTACTGTGGCAGTCTTGATTTTGTATCTTTATTATTTTCTCAGTGTGTGGACACTACTCTAGTTTCTTTTATAATATACCAAGCAAAGCAGGCCAATGTGCTTCAATTTTTATTTCTGCCTTCTCATTTAAATCTAATGTAATCTCCATATTCAGCATAAGAGATGCTCTGTTCTTAAAGAATTTGCCCTACTGCCTGCTGCCCCTAACTTGAGACACCCATTACATGTCCTGAACTGACTCCGTGAACAGTAGGACGTCCCACTCCACCCCCATAAGGAAACATTACCACCAACTGTAATTACAAAATTAAACCTGGCACAAATACTACAGTTTGGGAACAAGAGACAAAAATCACAATTTTATAATTTTCATTTCTACATTGAAGATTCAAATTCACTCAACCTAGAATAAAAAATTAATGTAGCTAATTTAATATGGAAGTGTGGTTATATTATAGGTTTCAACATCACATTTTTCATGTTGATTAACTAAGCCATTTTACCAAGAGAAAAGAATTACTGAGTTAAACACTCAATAAGAAATTGTCAACACTCACGAGTGAACAGATGCAGGGGCATCATCTCTTTGGAAAGTCCCTTCGCTTCCAACCTGCTCTCTGCGTTTTCCAGCTCTGTCTTTATATTTAGGGTTCTTCAATGCTTTTTCATCTTCATAGTCTGTATTCTTAACAATCACAAACCATTGATTGAGAAATAAGAAAACAAATAAAATATAACTTAGTAAAAAAAAAATACGGCTCAATGTGGCCTCTCCAGACATGAGTAAGAACAAGTGACTCTGCTCCACACTGCTCAAGTCACGTCACAAAATAAACAAAAGGCAAGGGGATAATATGCTAATAGTCCAGTGTATTCTTCAGTTACCATATGGCCTATGAACTGTCATATGAACCAGTGTTCAGTGGCTCAGTGGGTAAAGGCACTTGCCATGCAGGCCTGATGAATTGAGCCCAGAACCCCATAAACACGGAGGAAGAACCCCAGCTTCACAGAGATGTCCTCAGCCCTGCACACAGCACCATGGCCTGCGTGTGCACACACATCAGTAATGCATACATACATCATACTAGGACCTGAACTGCTGGGACTGAGAGAAGAAAGTCTTCCCCCTTTTCTCTTAGGATTCCAAAGAACCCACTGGCTTCCAGACAGGGGCTGGGATCTGAACTTGGGCCCATGTGCTTTTCTGGCAAGCATTTTACCCCTACCTTATCTATCTATTTATCTATCTTGAGATCTTGCTATGTATCCTTGACTGTCCTGGAACTCACTATATGAATTATTTTCCCTTCTAAGAATACTACCTGGCTCAAGCTGGTCTTGAGCTCAGAGATCAGCTTACTTCTGCCTCCCATGTATTAGGATTAAAGGGGTGCACCATCACACCCAGCAACCTTTTCTCTTCCAGAAAGATTTCCTGGGATCAGAGATATAGCTCAGGGCTAGGACCCTTGAGAGCACAGGAGAGGCCCTGAGTTCAGTAACTAGTACTGACAGGGAAAAGTTTCTACAAGCTTGAAAGTTGCTTTGTTTCACACTTTAAAGATTTTCTTAGTCAGTATTTTGCGTGTATCCATATGCACACATGCTAATCCACCCCACGGAGGCCAGAGGACTAGTCATGAGAGTCAGTCCTTTCCTGCCACCATGTGGGTCCCTAGTAGGAACCAAACTCAGAACCTCAGCCCTGGCAGCAAGTGCCTCTACCTTGCAGACATGTTTTACATTTCTACCCTGACAGCAGTAACACATTTTCAGGTCACTTTTGCACGAGGCATATAACACGGACAAACACTCTTTGTTCTTATTGTTCATTCTTTGGCATCTGTCTGTTCTCTGCATGTGGCCATCCGGTCACTCTAGCACATTTGCTGGAGGAAGGGACAGCAAATTGCTTGTTTTCCCCATCACATGGCACTGTTTTAAAAATGAAGCTTTCTATACATAAATACACAGGTCTACTGCTGGACTCACATCCATATAGTTATGCATCTGTCCCTGCAGCAGCTTCTTCCCCTTTCAGTAATTTTAATTTTTTTTTTTTTGGAAAGCAGAACTGTCTACATAACTGTAGCTTTTGAGGGGGGTTAACTAATTCAAACAAACTGGCCAGCTAGCAAGATCCAGGGATGCTCCTATCCCATCTGGATCATGCACACACTGGCTTCCAGACGAGGGCTGGGATCAGAACTCAGGCCCACATGAGTACTATATTTCCAACTCCAACTTTAGCAGTTAAGTTATAAACACCAGAACTATAGAAATTACATATATAATTGTGGTAAATAGGACTTAATTATATATGGCATGCTTCATACACTGACTAAATGAGAGAATATTTAGCACCCTTACCTGCAAGCCATACTTGACTCGTATTTTCTTGAGTGCTTTTCTTCTTTCCAACTCTTTTTCCTCCTTACTTAATGCTGGACCAACTAAAAGGAAAAACTGAGTTTGAATATGACAGACTTTACAGAAAATTAATACTTACTAAAAAAATAGTTTATCTTAGTATATAACTAGTTCAAACCATTTCCTGAAAATTTCATAATCTCATTTTTCATTACAGTAGAATAAGATTCCAATGTGTGTCTATACACCACAATATCATTATCCATTCATCAGCAAATGGAACGTATTATGCTGAGATATCTAACACAGGCCCAGAAAGACAAAATGTCATATTCTCGCATTTCACATATGCTATGTGAAAAAATTAGATTGGTACATTTAACCTGGAGTGTCTGCAGGGCCTGGAAGGCAGAACAAGCCCATGAGAGGAAGGAGGGTAAAGTAGAGCTTATGTAATATGGAAATAACATTTATGTGGGGAGTCAGGTTACCCAGAAGTAAGGACTGTGAAAACCCCTTCTGGAAACCCACTGTTCTGAAAGTCAGTTTAAAATCAGTTTCTACAAAGGACTCTGACTAGAGGTGGGCTGCACGTGTGGACAATAACAAATGTGCCAGTTCTCAGTCCTGTAGGACTATACACTGAGCGCACATGCAGTGCACCTTGTCTACAACCATGCCAACTAGACAACCGCTCCACTCACATGTGAGACATGAGGGGTGGGAGGTGGGGCTCAATGGTACAGAGGGACAAGCTACTACTCCACTTTAAACACTCAGAGACTCAGTCTTGTAGAGTATCAGCCCCACCCACAGTTGGTGCTTCACAGAGAATCAGTCTTATAGAACCCACAGTTGGACTGCACATACCCAGAGGCTCATCCTTTCTATCAAGGCGGAGGTGAGCTCTAACCTGCCCCGGCTCACAGCCATCACACGTCTCACTGCCAGGGTGAATGTGAAAAGACAGCACAGTCTCCCCAATTTTCACTTCATCACCGTGTTCAAGGACGTAAGGATCACATTTAGTTTTTGGCTAGATGAGAAATTTTTAATGAAACAAATACAAAATAGTCATATGGTTACATTATATCTATGGTAGTGAAAAGTTCAGAAAAGAAGATGCATGCATACTTCTACACGGATGGACAGACCCTGAAAAAGACTACCAGGATCATAATAGTAGCTCAGTGGAAGAACATGCACTCACCATGAACCAAGCTCTGGGCTCCACCCACGATCCCATGTAGTATTCTTGAAAAGCTACTTATAATTTTGATCTTATCAAAGCCCACCAATTTTTTTTTACCATTGAAGTCCACTCTGGACTTCAATCTATTAGCAAAACACATAATCAGAGGAAAGTTATATGTTAAGAAGTGCTTGCCTTTCTTCCTCTTTTAAAAGATTTTGCTGTGTGTGTGTGTCTGTTTGTAGGTGCATAAGTTGTTACAATGGGCCCTGGGATCATTACATTACTATGGTCAGCTTTTCTTATAATTTCTTTCTTTTATTCTTAAAGCAAAAGAACAAGGCCTCCTTGGTGGTTTATATTATCAACATGGCAGAACCACTTTATGGTCTCTGAGCACACCATGGAGCAACCCAACATCTGTAACTCAAGGTGACCTCTGGGCATGCCAGTGAGGGATCACCTAGATCAGATTAACTAAGGTGACAAGATCCACCTCAACCATGCCTTGGACTGGGGTCCTAGACTGAACAAACAGGAGAAACTGAGCTTAGTGCTAGCATTTTCTCCCTTGCCCCCTGAAGCCCAACACAATCTAAGCACTTGCTTTAGTGCCCGGCCTCACCGTGATGGACAACTCTCCCTTTCCTATGCTCCTTTGCCAGGGTGCTTTGGTTTTCAGAAATCCCTACTGTATCATCACAAGGGCAGGCTAGGGCTGCCTAGCAGTCAGTCTATCACAGGGAGAGCACTTGCCTGACATGCAGGAAGAACCTGGGCTAGAGACACAGCAGCACACAGGAAAGAGGGCCAGCAAAGCTGCTTCTATGAGTACTCAGGCCTGGGCCTGTGAAATGACTCAGCAGGAAGAGTACCTTCCCGAGGCTGTCCTCCACATGTGGAGGTCATGCACACACATATACTTCATCTAAATAAACTTTATGATACAGTCATACCAAAGAGTCGCAATAGAGATATAATTAGAAGTCAAAACTCAACAGACCAGTATCTACTAAATATTTTTTTCTAGCCCTTTCTGGAAAACTCCAATGAAGTTATAAATTTGTGCTTGAACTCTGACCTGTAACTCTTGACTAGGACCTAAGCTCAGACAAGGAAGCGCAGGTAGCTATTACCAGGAACTTACCTGAAGAATCTGTTTCCCGTTGACAACGGTACCATTCTGGCTGCCCTGATCCACAAGAACATAGCTTTGCAAGTCATGGTCAAAATAAACTTCTGCATGGAACTTAGAGGAAAGAAATCAAGCAATTACAAAGAACTGCACATTTCAACCCAGAGCTAACTTCACTGTTCTGCAGTGGTGCAGGCAGGAGTCTCTGATCATTTCACCTCATTTCTCTTAATGCTTTTTCCTGAATACAAATTACTACAAGTTTCTGGTAGAAATATGGAAGCTATACTTCTTATGCTTCCATCTTGAACTATGATGAAAAATTTTGTATATATCCAGCCTCTTCTATTTTTAAAACATAAGACTATACTGTACATACAATTTGATTTTGGGTTTTTTTTTTTTTTTTTTGCCTAACATAAGTACTATCACTGCCTATTTAAAATCATTACAATTCTCAATACATACTAACGTGAAACACTCATTCTCAAGGAAGCAAGCTCTCCAGATGTTTAAGACATAGGAATGACCTCCCTTACTGCAGAACACGCTAGTCACAAATTGTACAGCTCTGCTTCACAGGCTTAGCATCATGCCATATAGTTTGTCCAAGTACGGATACAACTATACTTACTTCATTCACCTATTATATGAATTACCCCACATTCAAGGCTTTAAAACTGGAGATCTCGGCTTTCTATAGTATTATTATCTTTAAAAATTTTCTATGGTCAGGCTGGAGAGATGGTTTGGTGGTTAAGAGCACTGGCTGTTTTTCCAGAGGACCAGAGTCTGATCCCCAGCACCCACATGGTGGTTCATCCATACAAAGGCTTACAACCATCTATAATTCCAGTTCCAGTTAATCCATCATTTTCTTCTGACCTCTGTGTGCATGAGGGACCCAACTGGTACACAGACATACATGCAAGCAAAACACTCCTATACATACTTTTTTTTTAATTAAAAAAGAAACACCTGTTATAAGCCTTCTGTATATACAGTATCTGTACACAATCCAACTATTTCTCTGAGAGATATACTTAAGAGATGGAATTGTCAGGCTGGAGAGATGGCTCAGTGGTTAAGAGCACTGACTGCTCTTCCGAAGGCCATGAGTTCAAATCCCAGCAACCATATGGTGGCTCACAACCATCTGTAATGAGATCTGATGCCCTCTTCTGGTGTGTCTAAAGATAGCTACAGTGTACTAACATATAATAATAAATAAATCTTTAAAAAAAAAAGAGAGATGAAATTGTCAAATTACCACATATGTAAATTTTACTTAAATTAAAAATGGTCATTTATTTTGTGCTATGTGTGTACATGGGGAACACTGGATGTACATTGAGCATTCTGGGGTGTGGATGTGCCAGTATGCATATATAGAGGTCAGAGGACAACTTATAGGAGTTGGTCCTTTCCTTCTACCATATAGTTTCTAGGAATCAAACTCAGGCACTCTAGCTTTACAAATTATCTTGCTTTCAGCTGGTCCCTATATGCAAACTTCTAATTTTAAACTAAATACTGCTATATTGCTTTCCAAAATAGATATAACCCCATTGTCTATGAGAATTCTTGTAGCTTTAAACACTTTTAACCAGACTTGGTTATTGTCAGAATCTAAATTTTCTATTAATCTAATGATATGTAATAAAGTTTTACCATTGATTTTATTTTTGAGTTTCTCTGATTTCCACTGAAAATCTTTTTAACAAAGGTTTCCTTTATTATTTTTAATTGTATGTATGTGTATAGGTCTCTGTGTGGATTTGTACAGATGCCCAAAAGGCCAGAGGCATCAGATCCCTAACTTGAGTATATGTCCAGCCCTCAGAACCTCTCTTCACTATTTATTACCCACTTGGGCTCCTTAGCCTGCTACTTTCTGTAGTCAGACTGTGTAGAGTAACTTTATAAAAATTTTAAATGATTACAAATGTTTTTACACTGCCAAATATTGTTCCAAAAAGCTCTTCTAAACTGAGCTCCCAATAGGAATAATTTTTAATAAGTATGTGAATAAAAGTTCCATCTTGCCTTCACATCCGCACTGCATGTCACTCCAGTGACTTCTCACTCTCTATGGTAAGCTGACTGTACCTTTGCCTCACTCATCTACTGACATCATAGTGGAGTTGGGGAAAACACATTTGTAAAATACCTACGCACATCTGTCATAGCTTTGTGATGGGCATCATTGTCTGCCTTTCTAATTTGCTTAACACATAAGAAGCTTCGAACTTAAACAAAATTAGTTATGTGTGAATTTCACTGTCTTTTTAAAGCCTCATAAACCCTCCTATTCAATGCTCAAGTATTTGTTTGTTTTCTTCCATGGTAAACAGAAGGTTTTAAAATCAACACATTGGCTTCATCTGTCTGGGAGTGTGCTATGTGCGCCATCAGCTTGATGCTTCCTAGATCATCTGCCTACTACACAAAGCACTAGACACCAAACCAAACTAAAGCAAGAAACACTGTTCTCTGCATTTTAGTCTAGCTGAGAGGGGCAAAGACATTCTCTACTACAAAAATTATAGGTTGGGCTTTCTTTGAAAGAGCAAAGTCAGTGAACAAGGCAGGAGGATTCCCTGCTTTCAGACAGTGCTGGGGAAGACTTTTCTGGTAACAGTGAGGAACAAATTCCATCCTTTTTGTTTGCTTGGTTGGTTGGTTTTTTAAGATGAGGTTTCTCTGTGTGCTCTGGCTGCCCTGAGACTCACTCTGTAGACCAGGCTAGACTAAATCCCATTCTTAAAAGACAAAAATCATAGAAAGTCTCTGTGGGTTCACATCACTCCATTAAATAAAAACAAGAAGGGAGGCAGAGGCATAGATGCCTCCTCCTCCTCACAGAGCTCTGGGTTCAGTTCTCAGCAGCAACAGAAGGACAGTAAACAGTCCCAGACACAGAGCACCGAGAGCCCAGAAGTGCAGCCTTTCCCTGCTATCTTAAAGCTACACTTCCATTTGTTTTGAAAACTCAACTTTTTATTGCTACAATATGAAGCCACTGAAACTTTGAGAAATCCTGTGGTAGAAAAAGCTAGATCATCCATGGATAATCCATTTGAATCAGGGTTGGATTTATTTTGAATTGCCACAAAACAGCATATTTACTTCATTTGATAAATGTGTAATTGGATACTACTTTACTATTTAAGTTAAATAAACTCATGTTTTGCAACTCATGCTTCAGGCTTTTAAAAAGGACATAATTAGCCAGGTGTGGTGATACACACTTATATTCCTACTAATTCAGGAGTCTGACCCCAGATTACTTGAGCAGCCTGGGAACAAGGGGAGGAAGACCTTGTCACAAAATAAAACATGACAAAAATCCTGGCCAAGCATGGGTGGCCCATGCCTACATTACACTTAGGAAGTAGGTGTAAGAAGATTGGAAGCTTAAGGCCGACCCTGCTATTTAGTGAGCTGGAGGCTAGCCAGGGCTACAAGAGACCCTATCTTTAACCAAACTCAAAAGTTCCATACTTTTCAAACTATGATAATGGCTTTTTGTTAAACACTGACAGAAACGAAGAGGCACTGCCGTCATCACTATTACCACACCATTAGCCCCTCCTGTTCAACATGAAGTCTTATGTTTTCTACTAAAATGATTCTAGGTTTTCTTTTTGTTTGATTCAGTTTTTGTACAGGATCTGGTTGTGTAGCCCAGGCTAGTTTGGAACTCACTGTGTAGTCAAGACTGTTCCCAAACTTAGTTCTCCTGCCTCTGCCTGGGACAGGCACTGGGACACAGGCAGAGGACAGTCGCACACATGCTTTTCTGTCCTTAGGCTACAGCTCAGAATGGAGGTCTCACCTTACTAACAGCGACTTCAGGGATTCGCACAGTATGCTCCATGTCCTTTTCTCTGCAACAGTAATTAAAGTGAGTCAGTGACTTGGGAGCACAGAAACACAGCAGTGACAGGGACAGGGCACAGTATGCTTCACTAGATGATGCCTAAACAGAAACCTAGCACCAGCAGTCCCCAGCTGTGGATGACCCTTAAGACACTATAGAGTTGGCATGCTTCTACACGGGTTTGTTTACATCATCTTGCTTGTTAAATTGTGCTTTCTTTGGATAAAGATGTTGC
>NW_022196914.1:55866963-55879291 GCF_008632895.1 Mastomys coucha
AAAAAAAAAAAAAAAAAGAAAGAAAGAAAGAAAGAAAGAAAGAAAGAAAGAAAAAAAAATTACTTCACTTGCACCTTTCTAAGTTTTAGAATCTGAAACCTTAATAAACATATTTAAACTACAAAATTACAGAATGATGTTTACATTCATAAAGTTTGTAGCTTAATTAATGATATTAAAATTCTGTAAAATTTAAAAAGAAAGCATTACCTTTTCTCCATTTGCTGTATAAAAACCTGGGTCCTTTCTTCTCTTCTTCAGTCTTCTACCTCTGTTTGGCTTTGTGCTAGAGGTCTGGTAAGGCTGCAAGTCTACTCTCGAGTGAAACTGGTACCTGCCACTCTCCACGTCACAGTAGTAATAAATCCCCGTAGAAGGATCATAATACAGCTGATTTTCCTTTCAGATTCAAGATAGTAAGTTTTATTCATGTATAATGAAACAAAAGAGAAAAAGAAACAACAAAAATGCCAAATATATCCAAAGATAGTGGATACATTTGTTTTAACAATATAACAATATTGTATTTTCAGAGGAATTAGAGAAATAAGTTAGAGAAAAAAATGCCTTTAAAAAAAAAATCATTAATGTCTGCTCTGCTTTCCATGGTGAGAAAAATTTAATCTTAATTGCATTACATGAAACTTCCAATACTTACAGTGTTTTATTTTATGTGACATGGCAACTACATATGATTCAAATGACCACATTAAAAAGAAATAAAAGAAACATTCTCAAAGGCATGAACACTTAGTTGTGGATGACAAACTGCATAGGAAACCAATGGTGTCCTGGCTCTGGATGCCCAAACCTCCTAACACTATAAAACACTTCACCATTTAATGGCAAACTAAAGAAGCTGGGGTTGGGGGTACACGTGTAAGAAACTGGTAAACAACTATGCTCTTTAATTTTCTATTCCTTTTTTTCTTGTTAGAAAATGGGAGGCAAAAGTTCAAAATAGGAAGGAAAACTTGAGCAAGGAGACTGAGACAGTGAAAACAGAAATACTTGAAATGAAGGCTATCGCCATTTATAGTCAACAAAATGTTATCAAGTCCAACAGACACCAGCAACAGAGACAAGACGGTGGGAAGAATGAGCTCCAAGGATGGACGCCTACTGGCCGCCCTCAGGCCCAGCTTTAAAACTCTGCCAGCTCTTCCTGCCCTACTTCAGCTGGGGCTTACTTCCTACTATCCGGCAGCTGAAAGCCCAACAGTATCAGGAAGGTCTGAGATACTTACAGAATCATAATAGAAACCAGTGCTGTGGTCAAAATACAAGCCCGTGCTCTCGTCGTAGGTGAAGCCGGTCTGCGACACTGCAGCTTCTGCAGCAGCTCTCAGGCTCTCAGCGAGCGAGGACCCTTCAAGCGCTGGGCCTTCTGCTAGCCCAGACGCACTCTCCTGCAGAGACATACCACCAAGTGACACATACTGTCAGCTAAGCTGGATCCAGGAAATCCGAAACCACGTGGACTTAGGACATTGTTTCAGTTTGTTTCCAGTTTGTAATGGAAACTCATCACCATTAATTATAATCAGAGTCATTTATAAAAATATTTTCAAGTGTTTTCCAATTTAACTTTGGCCCTAAATTTTGTCAGTTTTGGTTTTGCTGTAGATAAGACAGAGGCCTGCACATGCGAGGCCAGTGCTGTACCACAAGCTGCATTTATCCCTAGAATCTTGTCTAAGTCTTCAAGACACTAAAGTAAGATGATAACAAGTACTCAACGTTAAATGTGTGGTAACACAAGGAAGCAACCACAAAATACAAACTGAACTATCTCTAAAACAAATGATCTAATTGCTCAATATAGTCAAAGGAAAAGACACTTTAAAACTAGAGATGGAGAAACTATAGATTAGCTGTCAGGAAATTTGAGTCGTGATGAGGCATTTCATACACAGCTCCAGAATAGGCAGGTGAGGGGAAGGGAGGGGAGAGGAAACACCTTTTACTTCCAGTGTGGTCAGCTTGCGTGCAGTACTTGGCAGGCTCAGTGTAGGCTACCCTATGTCAAAATAACAAATAACTACTTCGGGCATAAACAGGTAAAACGACACTGTTCTTGTGCCCGAAGTCCTTTAAAGCCTTACTAGTATAACCATAGATGTGAGTGCCCTGCACACACATGGGTCAGAGAAAATTGTGTGCACTTGGTTCTCTCATCTACCTTTATGGAGGTGCCAGGGTTAGGAATTGAACTCAGGGTGTCAGGCCTGTGTAACAAGCACCTTTTACCTCCTGGGCCACCTCACTGAGCTCCAAGGTTCATGGGCTGAGTTAAAATATACTCACTTTAGTTCATTTACTCCTTTAGTTTATATAATCATGAGCAGAAAAATTGTCACAACTATAAATACATTCCCACTTCTGTTTTTTAGCAACTACAGCTGAGTGTGTCGATACAAACCTACACTCTTGGGTACACACAGACTGAGGTAGGACACTTGAACTCAGGCAAACAAGGCAAACCTGAGCAACAAAGCAAAACTTTATTTCAAAAGACAAAACAAAAACTGATGCTCAGTGCATAAGCATACACTTAGTAACTCATTTATAACTATTTATAATTCATGCATGCATCCTACAGGATCAAGGAGTCCTATCTTTCTCCATGGTTAGCCTTTATTACCTGTGAATCAGAAGTGCAGTGATCCTCTTGTCTATGGTTAGCACATTCTGTTACATCAGTACCAGCATAACTATCATTGTCTATCTGTGACTCGTCTTTAGAATTAAGAGTAGAAGCTTGAACATACTGACTCTGCTGTGCAGACAGTTCCGTCTCTTTACTGGGAAGACTATCATCATTATAATATGTCTGATAGTAATAATCTGTAGAGAAAAGAAACAAACAGCTGGTGAGTATATGGGAAAAGTTTAACTGTTAATTGCAAAACCCAAATAGCAAACACTGAGTATGGAACACAAAACTGCACCCATTAAATCTGGTCACAAGGCCAAGGCAGATTTAAGGTGGGGGAATAGAAGGCTTACTGACAAAATTATTCAGGATAATCAGTATGGGGGTACATAAGGGGAGAATTTTCCTAGCACTGGAGAGCCTGAAGCAGGAGGTTGAATGAAGCCAACCTGGGCTACCAGCAAGTTCCAGACTGCCTTTACCTCCATACTGAGAACCTAACTCAAGCAACAAGAATAGAATACTTAGTGTAGCACTGAAAACATACACAAGGATTAAAGAAGTTAGAAATTATAATACATTTCTATTTTGCCACCCATAAATTGACAAAAAAGTGACATAGAAAGAAATCCTCATATTTACATATTTTATCTGTATTATTTTTAAAGAAACACTACATCCGTGTGTCATGAATGTTCCAAGGGTACTAGTGCAGCCATACTAGACACCAAATACCTGAAATTGACCAAGGAGCATGGTTCTCTGTCTGTACTTCTACATCAGACTTCTGATTATCTTCATTTTTCCCACAATGGAGTATTTTACTAAGTTCTTCTACCTGAAAGGAAACAAAGCTTTAGGAAAAATTAGTCATAAAGCAAATCAATAATACACAACTTTCTACCATCCTCAGAACATTACAAGGCATTTATCTTGGTAGAACTTTTAGACCTGTACTCAAAGCATCCAGTTCCTTTTTCAGCAACCCTACAACCATTCACAAGTCAAGGCTGACCTCTGGCTTTCTCTAGCTCATTCCTTCCTTTTTAACACAGATCTCAGTATTCTGCAAGCTGATAATGAACTTACAGGCTCAAATAATCCTCTGGCTTCAGCCTCCCAGATAGTTAAGACTAAGTGTGTATGCCACTGTGACCCACAGTATTGTCATACTCCTAAGTAAATACCCAAATCACAGCTGGGCATGGTGGTGAACACCTCTCATTCCAACAGCTGGATGGCTGAGTTCAAAGACAGACAGGGCTACAAAGTGAGACTCTATCTAAAGAGGGAAGGAAGGAAGGAAGGAAGGAAGGAAGGAAGGAAGGAAGGAAGGAAGGAAGGACAGTCCATTCAAATCATCCCTCCAAAAACCTAGGGCTGGAGCTCAGTGGTGGATATGCCTGGTAATCATGAAGTCTGAGGCTCAGTCCCCAGCTCAGTCCCACAGAAAGAAAAGTCCAACTAAAGACAGCTTAAATACAGGCAAGTTCCACCCTTACCTTGGAGAAAAATAAAAGGTCTATTCTCGTAGTCTCAAAGGCCAACAGTTCTTGCTACAATTTAAAACTGAACTGAATTTTCTACCACCACTCAGACTCAGGGTTATTTACTTAGATATATTTAAATGCTATTTATATGCTGTATGTACTTTTTCTTTGCTCTTATCACTAACTTCAGCAGAATGGAACAAGAACTTGGCATCTTCCCTCTGTGTACTTTGTGCAGCACATGCCCATGAGTGAATGAGACTGCCTTGATGCACACACCTCTCCTCTGTCTGCCAGGATCTCAGTCCGTATATTTAATGATCAGGATCTCAGTCCGTGTATTTAATGATCAGGATCTCAGTCCATGT
Organism: Mastomys coucha; assembly: GCF_008632895.1. Taxonomy (NCBI): domain Eukaryota; kingdom Metazoa; phylum Chordata; class Mammalia; order Rodentia; family Muridae; genus Mastomys; species Mastomys coucha. The sequence continues at coordinate 55,871,478 of NW_022196914.1, forward strand.
ATTTAATGATCAGGGAGCTCGACCACAGAAAAGGAAGTGAGTGGTTACATACAGGTGTGTCTAGATGCTTTACGGACTGGGAGCGCTCTCTTGCTACCAGGGCGGAGACAGTCTCTCTAATTAGTGAGACTGTTGAGGGGGCACTAGCTCTCGGGTTCATCAATAAGTCTGTCATCCCCCACTAAACAAGCTGGCTTGGTCTCCAACACATCTGTAACCCCAGAACCATAGGTGGCAGAGACAGGAGATCACTGAAGATTGCAGACAGCCAGACTGGCCAAAGAATGTCAGGTTGTGGTTAAGGAAGACACCCTGTCAAAGGAGTAAGGTGAAACAACAGAGGACACATACTGTCACTCTGGACTCCTGGTGCACCCAGGTATGAATACGGCACCCACACATTATACACACACACTGCATAAAGGATTGGATGGCAAAGTCTGATGACATTTCAGTGTCTAGCCTAGAGATGTAGTTTTACAAAACACTAAATTATGGAGAAAACATTAGGTTAAAATTAAGTATCTGGAAATAACTTGTTAGGATAATATGCAACTGGTCAATGAACAATATATTGTTTTTTTAAGCATCACTGTCAAGGATTCGTCCTTACTACATATTACAAACATGAAACACACTTCTAGTATCTGTAAGAAAGGCAGGTATCCCTTTCTACAAGTGAACCCAAGGGGATAACTGAGATCACCTTACACACGGAGTATGTTCAAGAGCGTGTCAAATTAAACTATGTTCCTGCTTTTAAACTTCATTGCTGTATGCTATTATTACCCAGACTTTATAAACAATGGGGACACTCAAGATAGGAAACGGGATTCTAAGTTCAGCTTTAAGCAAACTCAAAAGGGGATGGATGAGTGTTGGGTCATGTCTGAAATCCCAAGCCTAGGAGGCTGAGAAGGGATTGACACGAGGTTGAAGCAAACTGGGGCTATATTCTAAGATCTAAGACAGGCTGACCTATGGGCTGAGATTCTGAATCCTCAATCGAGAATCCCAAGTGGGGGATGGGAGAGAGAAACGAAAGCCCACAACCTCAGCACTTGGGAACTGGAAACATGGATCAAAAGCTGAACGTCAAGGTCATCCTCCGTTACACAGCAAGTTCAAGGACACAAATGGAGCCTTGGTCTCAACCAAAACAACAACAAAAACCCAACCAACCAACCAAACAACAACAACAAACAGAACAAAACATACAAACAACAACAAAAAACCTCAAACGTGACACCTCCACCCCCCCAAATAAAAGCACCCATAGCCAGTAGGACAGATCAAGACCATGTAGCCCACGCTAAAGTTCATTCTCGCCTGCCCTGAGATAACTGTCCAAACCAATTGGCTGGCACTTTTCAACTGGCTCCAAAGGTATTCGGGCTTTTGAGCAGCTCTGGGCTTTAATGACTTCAAAGAGTTCACAGAGGAAGTGTGGCTCCCTCAGACCGCGCACCTGCGTGCGGAGTTCCTGGTTATTGTTCTCGGCGTTCTGGTACAGCCGCTCCGTGTGATGCAGCAGCTTCTCGACCTCCCGCACCTGCCTCTTGCAGCTCCGCAGCTCGCACTCCAACTTCTCCACCTTCCGCCTTAGCTGGGTCAGCTCCGGCTCGGGGGAGGCGGGCGGCGGCGAAGGCGGGGAAGGCGGGGAAGGCAGCGAAGGCACCTCGGAGGCCATGCGACCGTGAGCACGGAGCCTGCGGGTGCGGGGGGACTGCTTAAGACGACACCGGTGCCCGCTGGCCCAGGGGCCACAGGAGCGCGCGGGCTGCGATAGGCGGCCTCACGCTCGGACGACCGCAGCGGGCACCGGCCATGTCGCCCGAAGTCGGCGACCGGGATTGCGAGCTAGGGGACGAAGCCGACCCTACCCGGGCCGCGTGGCCGTGAGCTCGGACACCCTCCTGGTGACAGCCTCACGGAAGCCAGGGAACCGGAGAACTAAGGCGAACCAAGCGGCAGCCTCTAGTTCCGGGTTGAGCCGGAAACGCTAAGCCGGTGGTGGGCGGGTCCAAGACGGAAAAGGGAAGCGACGGGAAGCTAGAAGGGTCTGTTAGCGCTGGTACGCGGGAACCTCTTCCCGAGGATCTAGGACCGTTTACGATATTGGATATTTATGTATCCAAACAACAATCTGTATTTTTACTTCCTATTGTTTCTCTTGTTTTGTAGCGTAGGGTTTTGAGTTTTGAGGCCGATTCGTGAAATGTTTCCCCATTCAAAACCGAGGGTTCTTCCAATGTACAAGTATTCTTACAAGTACACTTTGTAAGTTCGCCTTACAATGTGAACTTTAACATTTAATTCTCTTCTCAGACTAAAGGGATTCACACAACATAGCTTTGTTAAGACCAAGCCCTTTACATAGCTTTGCAAGATCATCACTATTATCTGTCCGGTTCCTGTATCTATTTAGAGGACTACTAAGCTCTCCATCTTTCCCATTTAAGTATTAGTCTGTTACCATAATACAACCATATAATCGCTTTGGTTCTGTAAGATGCCTTTTTTAAAAATATGAATAAAAAACTTAATTTTTTTTTTCTGCTCCAGTCGATGGAAGGGGACTTTATTTGGTTCCGGGGTCACAGGCCAGGTATGGCCCCAGCTTTATTTGACCTTCTTCTTGGGGCGCAGGTTGTTGGTATGGCCGCACTTCTTCTTGCGGCAGTTGACTGCATGAGGGTGCAGGCGTGCGTAGCACTTGCGGCAGATCATCTTGTCACAGTTGTACTTCTGGGCAAGCTGACGAAGGGATGGCTCGATGATGCCACCGCGCAGACGCAGCACCAGGTGCAAGGTGGACTCTTTCTGGATGTTGTAGTCGGACAGGGTGCGGCCATCCTCCAGCTGTTTGCCAGCGAATATCAGCCTCTGCTGGTCAGGTGGGATGCGTTCCTTGTCTTGGATCTTGGCCTTGACATTCTCGATGGTGTCACTGGGCTCGACCTCGAGAGTGATGGTCTTGCCTGTCAGGGTCTTCACGAAGATCTGCATGTTGGCGTCTGCCGCTCGGCTCGGCCGCCTCCTTGAAGAGAAAGAGGGAAGCGGAACCGGAAACCCTCTAGTCTCCTCTCCAAAAAACTTAATTTTTATACATAGTCAATATGTGACCCAGCAATGCCACACTTGACTCCAAGTCAACATATCATGGAGAGACTTGGCATACTAATTACAATAGCTAAGCTACAGAACCAGACAAAGTGACTAACAACAGTGTTGTAAATTAAGAAAAACATGGCATATATATGCAATGTATTTTTAAACAATAAATTAAAATTATTTGTTCTGAAATGGTTTACATTTGCAAATGGATACATCTGGAGATAATCATACTAAGGGAATTAAGCCAGTTCCAGAAAAGCAAATATCATGTGTTTTCTCTTACACATGGTTCCTAGGTTTTATATAGGTTCATACGATCATTTATCTATTATATTATTTGATCTGTTAACAGAAATATATAGAGATAAAGATAATTATTTTTTGACATAAGAGTAACAGCAAAACTGTCTAGGGGAAGAGAAGTGATTAATAAGGGGGAGAAATAGGCCAAGGTAAAGGAAAGAATATACTTAATGTAAAAAAAGTATGAAAATGCAACATAGTACCTGTACTGTCTGGTTTTGTGTGGCAACTTGACACAGGCTAGAGTTATCACAGAGAAGGGAGCTTCAGTTGGGGAAGTGCCTCCATGAGACCCAGCTGTGGGACATTTTTTCAATTAATGATCAAGGGGGTAGGGCCCCTTGTGGGTGGTACCATCCCTGGGCTGGAAGTCTTGGGTTCTATAAGAGAGCAGGCTGAGCAAGCCAGGAGAAGCAAGCCAGTAAGAAACATCTCTCCGTGGCCTCTGCGTCAGCTCCTGCTTCCTGACCTGCTTGAGTTCCAGTCCTGACTTCCTTTGGTGATGAACAGCCATGTGGAAGTAAGCTAAATAAACCCTTTCCTCCCCAACTTGCTTCTTGGTCATGATGTTTGTGCAGGAATAGAAACCCTGACTAAGACAGTACCATGCACAGTGAATATATACAATGGAGCTTTTTTTTAAAACTGGAGGGACATATTTATTTCTGTTTTGAGAGTTTTTCCAGTGTTCAACTACAAAGGTTGAATAAAATCTTTACTCAAAAGTACAGAGTCACATGTGGTGATACATGCCTGTCATTCAAGTACTCAGAAGGCAGAGGCAGGTGAATTGACAAGCCTGAGAGAGAGCAAGTCCCTGGCCTGCCAGAGCTGCATAGCAAGAAAAGCTGAGGCAGGAGGATTCTGAATTCTTGTCCAGTCTAGGCAACATAGTAATATGCTGTCTTGAAGAATAGCAACAACAATAAGAAACAAAGAGTTTTGGGTTTAGCTCAGTAGTAAAGCTTGTGTTAACATAAGTGAGACCTTGGGTTTGATACCCAGTACCAAAACACACACACAAGTACATACACACACACACACACACCCCACTTTGGAAGCAAGCTTATTTATGCAAGATCAATCCAGCAAACTCACACTTTATACCTGCCATTTTCACACAGGGAAGAAATAAAAGACCATTATGCATCTCGTCCCATATAAAATTATAACAGTCCTAGTCATAACTCCTGTTTGTATCCAACAGAATCATAAAATTTATATGTCACAAGCTATAAGGTCAATTTGTGTTTCTTCAAACAATAGGACTATCTGGGCATTAATTTTACCAGTAAACACCTTTTTATTTAACTTTTCACTTTCAATTATGTATATATGTCTGTGTGAAAACTCGGACAAATTCGTGAAGGTACTTGGGAAGACCAGAAGTAGGAAAACGAACTTAGGTCTTCTCCAAGAGAAATACTTACTCTTAGCTACTGATCCATTTCTTTAGTCCTTCACTGACTTGTCTTTTTGTTTTAAAATTAATTTTACCAGTGTCTTAGTTGCTTTTCTATTGCTATGATATCATGATCAAGGCAATGTATAGAAGAAAGCATTCACTGGGCTTTCCAATTTCAGAGGGTGAGTCCATAAGCATCATGGTGAGGAGCATGCCATCAGGCTGGCAGGCAGGCATGGCGCTGGAACACTAACTGAAAACTTACATCTGATCCACAAGCATGAGACAAAGAGAAAGAGCTAACTTGGTGTGGTCTGGGCTTTTGAAATCCCAAAACTGGCCTTCAGTGACACACCTCCTTCAACAAGGCCACACATGCTTCCTAAAGTCTCTGGAATTACACTTCCCCGAAGCAACTTCACAGACTCTCAGACATAGTATATTGTTCACTTCATAGCCAAAAGAATGAATTCCAAAAAGAAAATGTCACCATTACATGGCATTCAAAGGGGGAGGTGGCAGGTGGAGAGAGCTCAGTAATTGAGAATGTTTACTGTACTTCCAGAGGACCTGAGTTTTGTTCCCAGAACTCACATCAGGTGCCACACAACTGCCTGTGACTCTAGGTACAGGGGATCCAGTGTTCTCATCTGGCCTCCAAGGATTCTTGCTCACCTGCACAAACTCACACAGAAACACACACACACATACACACACATACACAAAGAGGTGCCTCAGCAGTTAAGAGCGCTTGTTGCTCTTTCAGAGGACCTAAATTCAGTTCCCAGAACCTAGGATGAGTGGCTCACAACCTCTAACTCCAGTTCCAGGGAATCCAAAACTCTCTTCTGGCCTCTGTGGGCACTTGATGCGCATGGTACACATGCTCACACCCAAAGAAAATACACATGCTCATAAGACTTTTAAAAAATTAAAAAGAAGCCAGGCAGTAGTGGCACACGCCTTTAATCCTAGCACTTGGCAGGCAGAGGCAAAGCAGCTTTCTGAGTTCGAGTCTGGCCTGGTCTACAGAGTGAGTTCCAGGACAGCTAGGCCTACACAGAGAAACCCTGTCTCAAAAAACAAAACAAAACAAACAAAACAATTAAAAAGAAATTAAGAGAAACAGCAAATTTCAGACAAATGCACCAATTAATTGGCATGGGAAGGAGGAATGTAAGAAAAGGAACTCTTTGCTATTTTGTTGTAGCTTCTGTGTGATCCAGAGCCTTAATGACAGTCTTTCCTGGAGTTCTGTTTTTACAGGCAGTGTGGACAGGGGGCAGGCCATGTCTATGCAGCCAGACACCATGACTGGGGAGGTCTTGGAGCGTACTACAGGAGCAGGCACATTCCAGTTTCACAGCCTTCCACTGCCAGGCAGTGGAGGAAATAAAGGGGTGGGAAGGAAAGCCTATGTCCAGCCAGAGCTCCAGTACTCTGGGTGGGCAGATACAGGAGGTTGCCCACACTCTCCATTCCACCCAGGTGGGTGTCTGGCTGTCGTGAGCCACATCCCAGTCCTGGTGGTAGTGGAAAGGGGACAATCCAGGGGGTCCCTAGGCCTCATGGAGGCCAAGGAAGGCAGGCTCTAGCTCCTAGGAATCGCAGGCAACACTGGATACTGTGGATACTGTAGAAAAGCTGAAAACGAAGGGAGAAAGGGGGTGGATGAGGGGAAGCGGCTGCCCAGTGGTTCCGGTGCAATCCTGCAGGAGTCCTTGGTAAGGTCTGGCCGGCTGCAAATACTGGGCCAACATGACAAGTCTGGATAAAAGGAGGCAACCCATGGTCTTAAGGTGTTTTATTGTAGAAAAGAGAGAGAGAAAAGGTAAAGAAGTAGAGGCCGGCCATGGCCATGTGGAGACAGGGGGAAGGAAGAGTAAAGATAAGAAGCTAAGAGGTTGAGAGAGAGGAGAGAGGTGGGGAAGAGACAAACAGCCTCTTTTATAGTGGGCTGGGCTACCTGTCTGTTCTCAGGTAACTGTGGGGCAGGGCATACCTGGCTGTGGTCAGTGGACTGGGGGTGGAGTCCAGCCAGAATACTGGGAGCTTGGGGCATTGTCTATGTGATAAATAGTACAAAATACTAGAGTGAGGGCTCATGGTGTCAGCAGTCTTATGTCTTGGGGGTGTGGCTTTTACTGTCCCATCCCTTGTAGAACTTCCTACTGGGTCTCCAGAAGCAAGCCTTGCTAAACCAAAAACACAGACTGCTCTTCACAGTCCCCACAATATATATTATATCTGTAACTTGTCCTACACTACTTAGGCTTGTTCAAAGTAGACTGTAGGATCGAAAAGACCCTTCCTAGTCACAGACTCAAGAATGTTTTTGTCATGTGTCTTCCAAAACCCCCATTATGAGTCAGGCCACCCCCACTAGCTCTGTAACATGAAGAGGGAAAGACAGCAAAATTCTCAAGGCATATTGTGTCAATACAGGAGAGTGATTCAGCTGTCAATAGCACTTACTGCTCTTGTAGAGAATATGAGTTTGATTCCCAACACCCATGTGGTTGTAACTCCAATTCCTGGGGTCTAATTTCCTCTTCTTGCCTTAACAGGCACCAGCAGGTCCAAACATGGTAGACATACACAGATGCAAGCAAAACACTCATACACATAAAATGAAGATAAAAGCTAAGTGGTGGGTGGGTCTCCAGCTTATATATAGGAAGAAAGAATTACTGGAGCAGAGTCTACTACATGACCAAGAAGGGAACTTCACTTTGATTTTATTGATCATGTGTGGGTTGCAGAACACCTGCCCAGATGTTTAGAAGGAAAGGAACACTCTGGAAGTTGGCCTCTAGTAATAGAATCAGATCTGGATGAAGAGTGGGTTCTAGGGACAGCACCTCACACAGCTCTGTGGAAAGTAGGCAGTGGGCAGCTACTGAGGACTGCATAGCCACATAAGAACAGGGCCCCAGTCTCACAGGGCTTCTCCTCCTCCCCCTTCTCCTCCTCCTCCTCCTCCTCCTCT
>NW_022196914.1:55879308-55883104 GCF_008632895.1 Mastomys coucha
TTTTTTTTAAATCATGATTCAGGGCCTGGAGAGATGGCTCGGTGATTAAGAGCATTTGTTGCCCTTGCAGAGAACCTGGCTTCAGTTTTGACTGTTGGTAACAGGCACTTGTAACAGTCTGTAACTTCAGTCCCAGGGATCAGATGCCCTCACCTGACCTTCAAGGGTACTATGTACCTGGATGCACATACAGACAAGTACACGTACATTCACATAAAATAATTTCTTACTAAAGGAGTCAATGTCTCAAATGAGGAAAGTAGGCAGCAGTGGTGGTGCTCACCTGCAGTCTCAGTCCTGGGAGGCTGAAGCAGAGGATGGAGAGTTTGAGACCTGGGCTACATAGTGAGGCTGCCTCAAAAATCTAGGAAGATGTATTTCTATGACTTTATTATTGTATGCTTTTTTTATAATAATGCCACTCCAGGGTCTTCTTATTTTTATCATCATCTGTTGATCTGTATCATCCCTTTTCCTCAGTCAGGATTCTCCAAAGTAATAGAAAAGAAGAAAGAAAAGAAGACATGAGAGTTGGGAGGTGGGTAGGGTCAGAGGATGAGAAAGAGGAGAAAAGAGAAGGGAAAGAACAAGGTGTAGATTCGATTAAAAGCTATAAATGAAATATAAGTCATGGTCTCTTGACATTATGGAGGCCAAGAAGTCCCACTATGTGCTGTGAGCAGGCTGGAGATGCGGGGGAAGCCAGAAGTATACTGAAGAGCTCTAAGCCTCAGGGCATGTGAGTGGATCCAGCTGGAGACTGAAAGCCTTATACAGTTGTTGCGTGTAGCTTTGCACGACCTGCCTTTGCTCTGGGATCTAGCCATACCACCAGCCCCCTCCCAGCTTCTTTTGAATCCATGGATAAAAGACACACACAGATGTTCATTTTCAACTTGCCTTCTTGGCATATTTTCTGGGCGCTACTATCTCCTGTCTGGAAAAGCGTGCCCTCATCAATCTCTTATCTCTTTCTCTCCCATCTGCCCTAAACTTCAGTGGCTGGTCCCATCTAGCCCCTGCCAAACATCCCTGACCACCAGCCTGTAGTAGTGGCCACAGGACCAGCTCTTCCAGAAACCTCACATGGCTGCTGGGTTCTTCTCCTTCCAAAGCATGGTAAAATTTCCTCTCTCCTTCCATGTGTGTCTCCTTTCCTCCAGTGACCTAGAAGTCCCGTCTGTACCTACCATCCAGCATTTGACCCATGGCTTTCTTTACTGACAGATCAAAAGCCAATTGGGGGACAGGACCTTATCATCAAAAACCACCCCTACAGATAGTGGTTCTCAACCTTCCTAATGCTGTGACCCTTTAATACAGTTCTGCGTGTTGTGGCGACCCCAACCATAAAATTATTTCCAGGGCTACTTCATAACTGTAATTTTGCTAATGCTATGAATCATAATGTAAATATCTGATATGTAGGGTATCGATATGTGACCTCCAAAATGGTCACAGTCCCAGGACCTACAAGAGAACCGCTGCCTCAGAATCAACAGTGCAGAGTCAAGAGACCTGTGCTCCTGCTGCAGCAGGCAGGTTGAGCTTTGCCCTGTCCAGGCCCTTGATGGGTTGGCTGATGCTCTCTGGCGTTAGAGTGCCTAGAGGAGTAGCTTCACTCAAGTACCTACACCAAATGCTGACCAGTTCTGGAAGCAACCTCATGCACACCCCCAAACTCACATTTTGGGAGATGTCTGGGAGTCTCATGGCCCAGTAAAGCTGACACACACCATTAACCATTACACCTTAAGAAGTTTTAGGAACGGCTCCAATTTGTTTTTGTTTTTGTCCTGTACCTATATTCTTTGCCACATGATTTTGTGATTTCCCTCACTAAACAGAAAGAATCTCCCCTCCACCCTTGAAGCAATAGAATGGGATGAAGTGCCAGAACAGACCACAAAGCCAGGTCTCAAGAGCCCAGAGAAGTAGTGCCTACTACTGCCTGAATATCCTGCCATCACTGTGGACAGAATAGCCCCAGGCATGTCTGCTGGTCTCTAGAGAAAGGGGAGTGACACAGGAGCAGATCTGTCCCTATTGAGATGTCTGTCTATGTCCAGCGAGCACCTGGAAGAGTCAGGAAAGATTAGTGGTGCCAGTGGTGATCAGCCTGCCTCCATGTCACTCCCAGGCTTCAGAGAAGTGAATGATAAGAGGTGTTGGCTTGAATCCACTGGGGTTTGAGGGGTTCTACAGATAGTAATAGCTAGCAGATGTTCTACCTGATTGAGAGTCGTGCAAGTGCCAGTGAGTCTCACCAGACAGAGTCCAAACAGTGTAGATACTGCTGTATTCCCCAACTGAGGAAAGCTGTCCACCCAACACAGCCTGATTTATATCTCATTTCACTTAGGGAGTCGTGGATTTGGAATTTAATGAATAGTCACCTATAGTGATTTATATTGGATCCTGTGGATACCCAGTTCTTCCCTACCAAGCTTACTGTTTGATGTCACACGAGGACGTCTGGGGAACCATAACATTTCCATAGAAGTGATTAATGGTTCCGTATTACTTAGGTCAATTGGCCATTACCGTTTTCTTTCCCTGGAAGTGTAAGGAAAGAATGAACTTGTGTAACATTCAACACTGGAGTAAAGGTAACAGAAGCCACCCAGATGACCCCTTTGTTACCCATGCCTAAAATACTTATGAGCTCAGGTTATGATTTTATAAGTGTTTCAAAAATTGCCAAGTTGAGAGTGGTGGCTCACAGCTGTCATCTGAACTACCCAGGGGGCATGGGCAGGACAATCTCAGCCCTAGGAGTTCAAGGCCTGTCTGGTTACTACAGCAAAACACCTGTCTCCGAGGTCAAAGTGAAGATGTAGCTCAGTTGTAAGACCTTTGCTTAGTCTAGTCAGGCTCTGCAGTTGGGACTTGAGCCATCCTGAGGGAAGTGAGGAATGTAAAGACCAAGAGATACAGAAGGGCATCTGGGTAGTTTTCATAGGTCACCTGTAGTAAGAAAGGAAGAGGGTTGTTGGTTCCTGGGCTGGCCCATGTGGGTGGAGAGGGATATCTGATGACTGCACCAGAAGGTAGGTTGCTGAATACATTTACCTGGGCACTGGAGAGTCGCCTTTCCCAGCCTTCTCCTTTTCTTCCTAAAGGGCAGCAATGTATACTGAAAACTCCATTATAATAATCTAAAATATTTCTGAAGATAAGAAAGGAAAGGAAAGTCATTCAAAATTGTCCAGGGATGCATCTCAATGGTAGAAGGATTGCAAAGATACTAAGTTCAGTTTTCAATGCTATGATAAAAATAAAAATGAAGAGCCAGACATGGTCCAATGAGTCTCTAATCGTAGCACCAAGGAGGTAGAGGCAAGAGAGTTCAGAGTTCAGAAATTACCCTCAGATGGCAAGTTGGAGACCAGCCTCTGCTACATGAGATTCAGCCTCATAAAATCAAAGCAAACGCACACAATATTCAAGGAAAGCATTGTTCCACTGTTTCTCTCACCTTGATGTTTCATAACCCCATGGTCTATTGAAATACACGGACTTTCCACTTAGCTTTAGTTTATGAAGATTTGATATGAGGTCATGTGAATAAATTGCTTGTTTGTTTGTTTGTTTGTTTTGGTGAGTAGCCCAGGCTAGCCTCAAACCTGCTAAAAGATACTGATGGGTTTTGAGTCGAGGCAGGAAGCGTCTGCAGACACCAGGCCCAGGCAGTTTCACGTGTAACAGGTTTAATTGGAAGGGGGTGTGGGGGTAGCAGCGCAGGAAGAGAGAGGGGAGAGAGAGAAGAAAAGAGAGAGAAAGATGGAGGAAAGTA
>NW_022196914.1:55883672-55884138 GCF_008632895.1 Mastomys coucha
ATTCTTCTTGGAGGAACAGGCAAAGACCACCTTCTTTAGCTGTCAGGATATCTAGTCCTCGCCTGTTCAGAAGCACCACAGCTACCAAGGAGTCAATCTGTTTCTGGATAGTAAGCACAGTTTCAGACATTTTTGAAAATCGCTTTGAAACTGAGAAGTGAATGTATTATATTGGATCATAGAAGTTGTTATCCCTGCAACTCCAGTACCGACACCTATGGCTATACCTGTAGCAACCAAGAGTGGCACAACTTGGACTGCCCTCTTATGTTGGGCAGCTATCATATCTACAACTGGGATTGGCAGGGGTTCGTTTCCCTGGATCACTCCCAGTTCAGGGAAAAGAAGTACTAATGTGCAAACTCTTGACCAGCTAGCAGGTAGATGACGATATGTCAGAGTGCCACAAAGAATTGATGTGTTTTGGATTATAGGGCATTGTGGCAAAGATGATATATCAAGGGTT
>NW_022196914.1:55888264-55915256 GCF_008632895.1 Mastomys coucha
GGGGCTGTATTCCATCAATTCCAGAGAAGATTGGCCAGACCTTATCTGGAAATCTGGAGGTCTTCCCCTTGACTGATCCTATTAATATGTCGGTGTCTGTGCGGCTGGTTATGAGCAATCTGGTAAATGGAAAACATGGAACTGAATTGAGTGGTGTCTGAGTAGGGTACGGCTCACGTGGTTAAGAGTTCGTAGTCTAGCGGCGCTTGGCTGTAGGTTTGTTGTGTCCCGCGGCGTCTGGTGTCTCTAGCAAGAATTGGTGAGCAGTCTCCAGGTGAGTGGTGCTCTCCGTGCGGAACAGCAGCCTCTACGGTGGTACTAGGAGCGCTCCCTGCGCAGGGTACTGGGAGCGCTCCCTGCGCAGGGTACTGGGAGCACAGCAGCGGTGGCAGCCGCTGTGGTGGTACTGGGAGTGCTCCCTGTGCGGCGGCAGTGGCGGCAAGAGCCGCTCCACCTGGCAGCCGGGATCCCAGCGGCTGCCCCACGTGGCCGTGTACCCTGTCTGCCCCGGTGGTGAGGAGCCGGTCGGCAGACGCAAACTGCCATGCTCCCGGGTTTCGGCACCAAAATGATGGGTTTTGAGTTGCAGCAGGAAGCGTCTGCAGACACCAGGCCCAGGCAGTTTCACGTGTAAGAGGTTTAATTGGAAGGGGGTAGGGGGGGTAGCAGCGCAGGAAGAGAGAGGGGAGAGAGAGAAGAAAAGAGAGAGAAAGATGGAGGAAAGTACCCATATATATATATGTCGTGATGTAGCAGTCCAGGTAAAGGTGGGAGCTGAACCCAATGGATTCTGGGAATATGGTGGCTGTTGTCCTGGCGACAGGTCTGTGGACCCGCCCACATATCTGCCTCAGGCAGGTTCTGGATGCTAATAGATACTGGATATCTAAGGGACCAAAATGCTACCCAGAATGCTCCATATTCTGTGTCTAAGCTCAGCTCTTCAAGCGATAACAGAATTACAGGCCTGTGCTCAGTGAATGTGTAACTCCCTTCCTAGTTTCCTGCCTGGTGTCCCTGCTCTAAGATTGTTCAGGCTCTCAAAAGAGGCAGTTGCAATATAATGTGAACTTATTACAAATTTTATGATGATAGTCTGCTGTTGGTGTGGTCATTATCTGAAGAGTGTGTCTCCATCCTGTGGTGTTGTGAGTAGATATTAATATTAATCCAAAACTCCACATTTAAGTAGATTTTATTGTGTAAACGTAATGTTTCCTGGGTCTTGAGTTTGTTTTGAACACTTCCATGTTTTCCCAGGTACTAATTTTACTGCCCCTAATATAGGGTACCTCATTTGATCTAGGCTCTAGAATGGGAAGGAACTATTGAAAGGTGTAGGAGTCCGGCCAGCGGACCCTCACTCCGTTGGGTGCTCTCGGACTAGGAATTATTGAGTACCTGTGAACAGAAGCGGGTAAGAGAGAAAGAAGACACGGACGCCAGGTAGCTGTATCGAGATGACCCCTTTACTAGAGGATCACTGAGTTTAAGTAACCACACTCAGGAACGAAGACCCAGGGGAAATCGAAAGCCGCCCATCTAACATAAACACGAGGTAATCCATAAACACCAGACTGGAGGAGGATCTTGAAAGGAAAATCCGACAAGCTTTTAACTTAAACGTGAGACTTGTCAGTCTTTGATCTCAGGAGCTGCAGTCAGTATTCCGCACTGCAGGTGGCCAGCTCCAGCTTCCAGCCAGTCGGGACTGCTTTCAGAATCCGAATCGCTCTCAAGCAAAGGGGAAAGGAATCCACAGAAAGGAAGTGCTGAAAGACTGAATTTAGAAATGTGGAAAAAGCATGTTAATGGAAATGCATTAATGTATAACCTTTACTTAAAGAAGGCATAGGAAGTCTCTGTAACGAGCCAGGAATGTGGACTGGTCAGTTCCAGGAACTTGTTCATCACAGAGACCCCCTCCAGCTAGGGCCCAGAATAAGGAACAGGATAGCTGTCAGCCATTAAGAAGATAGCATTGACCAAACCACATTCCTCTAGACAATGAGTGTGCAGCATGACTTCCTTGTGACCTGACTCAACCAGGGGTTGGGTCCCTTCGGAATTTTCCACTGTTTTTATGTTATGTTTCCTTGGTAACCCTCTCACCACCACCACCGCCCCACCACCAGTTTGTGGTTTTTCCCTTTAAATACCCCTCACTTCTTGTGTTCGGGGGTCGAACTCCTCTGGCCTGTTTAGTCACGAAATCAACCCCGGTACCGGCCTATCCCAAATAAACCTCATGTGACTGCAGCAAGTTCAGTCTCTCATGAGTTATTGGGTGGTCATGTTATCCCGAGACTTGAGTGAGGGTCTCCCGAGCTCTGGAGGTCTTTCAGTGCCATCCCTGTTGATTTTATTATGTAAATATCTATTCTGACTTTTATTAACATAAGAAGGGATATTTATTCAGGAGAATTAGTCTATGAGAAAATGTCAATTTACACAGAGTTGGTAGGGTGGAGTGGCCCATGCCTTTGATCCCAGCACTTGGGAAACTCACTCTGAGTTATGAGGCCAGTGTAGACTACACAGCAAGTTTCAGGCCAGCCAGGGCTACATAATAAGACCTTGCCCCCCTCTATATATGTATATATATATATGTACTCATATATGTATATATACATACATGTATATACACACACACACACACACACACACACATATATATATATATATACACACACACACACACACACACACACACACACACACACACACACACAAAAGAAAAAATAACAAGGAAATGTGGAGATGTCTGGGGCAGTGAGCTGTGCACAGACAGTCTAGTCCCCGGTGGAGCACAAGCCTTGAACCCTGGTGACCTGGTAAGTGGTGACTTCTGCCTGCATGAGACGGCAGGTGTTTGGCCCTGACCCCTGGGTCCCTGGCTCCTGTCACAGCTACAGCCTCCCACAACCCTCCTGAAAAGAGGTGTGTTGCCATCAGTCACGTAGGCAATGCTCCTGGTATTCTGTCTGGACTCCACCCTCACAGTTAGTTACTTGGCAACAGCCAACCAAGTATGCTCTGCCTCACAGTTACCTAGCAACAGACGGCACACTATAAAAGGGAGTGTTTGCCCCTTCCTCCCTCTTACTCTCTTTTGTTGTTGTTGTTGTTGTTGTTTTGTTTTGTTTTGTTTCGAGACATGGTTTCTCTGTGTAGCCCTGGCTGTCCTGGAACTCACTCTGTAGACCAGGCTGGCCTCAGAAATCCGCCTGCCTCTGCCTCCCAAGTGCTGGGATTAAAGGTGTGGACCTCCACCAGGAGCTACTCGCTTACTCTCTTACCCTCTCGATTCTACTTTCTTACTCTTGCCTCTGGCCCCCTCCCTTCCCCCCTCTCTCCACATGGCCATGGCTGGCCTTTCTTTCTCCACTCTCTCCCTCTCTCTGCCTTTCTACAATAAACACCTTAAAACCATGGACCATCTCTGCTCATCGACCTGCCAGGAGCAGGTCTTTCCCTATGGAGCCAAGCGTCTAACCTCCCGCCAGAGGCCTCCCTGTACTCCTCCAGCCTGAGAGTCCCAGCCGAATTCCGGCAGGTCCGTGGGGACCTCAGACTGAGCCTCCCCCAACCCGGTGGGGTCCCTTGGCTTCTCCCAGCCCAACGCCCCCCTCCCCGGAGGTGGTGAAGGGGTGCTCAGTCTTACTTCCTGAGTCCTGCCTCGCCCAGCAGCCCTAGCCCCGAGCAGACGTGGGACCCCATTTCTAACCCACAGAGATGGCTGCAGGAAGGGAAGAGATCAAACTTAACACTGAGTACAAGAGAAGGAATTCTGTGACAGACACTAAGATGGGGATTGAGACTCAACCTAGAGTAGAGGGAGGAGTAGTCACGGTTGGCTGACGCAGGCCAGGGTGGTGAGGTAGCAGGGCATAGCTACAGAATATGACCAGACACTGAGAAAGATAAAGTACGAAAGGCTCAGGGCTTCTGAGTGGAGTTGGGGTTCTTCCTAAAGTCTGGCCTGTCTGGGGCCTGTCTGACAACAGGGCTTAGGAGAGGCTTCCCAAAGTTAGTGAAGGATAGTTTCAATCAGGTTCAATGCATGGATGCCATTCCCACCCCAAGTTCACTGAATTCAGAGCATGCTCCCTTGGCTGAATGAAGCCCCGGTGGGCTAAGGGCTGCACATACAAATGTCATTCTCTGAAACGTTCTCCATTAATTCCTCTGTTCCTACCTCGACCAACCTTCTAGGACCCCGCTGACCATTTTCTATGATTTTCAGGCTAGCCATGGGTCTGGGATGATGCTGGCCAGTATAGTCACTGTGGGTGGTTGGAAATCATGGGGGCCATCATCATTAGTCATCCTCTGGGACATCTGTGGCATCTGGAATTGTTTATTCTTTCCTTCTGGAGACTTCTGGGGCAGGTTTGTTTGCTTGCTTTTGTCTTCAGGTTATATTATATTATACTACTAACAAGCTAAATAAAAATAGAATTCTACTATGAATAGCTCTTTAATAATTGCTTATGAAGCCAGGTGGTGGTGGCACACACCGTTAGTCCCAGCACTTGGGAGGCAGAGGCAGGCAGATTTCTGAGTTCGAGGCCAGCCTGGTCTACAGAGTAAGTTCCAGGACAGCCAGAACTACACAGAGAAACTATGTCTCGAAAAACCATAATAATAACAATAATAATAATAATAATAATAATAATAGCTTATGAAACCAGATTTGGTGTCCCAACCAACTGGAGTGTCCATTTCACGTGCAGAAAGTCAGTTCCTGGGTGTAGAGGTTTATCCCCATTTCTCGGGTGAAGTTGGAGGAGACCCCTCGTGCCAGGGGAGGGGGAACTTTGAAACAAGAAACTGTGTACATATTTACAATAATTTTATAGTTACCATTGTAGGGTAAATTGGGTTTGAGAGCAGGGGAGATGACATTTCATGACAGTTCAAGGTGGTTAGGAGGTGAGGAGTAAGTTAAGCAGGCTCCTGTCCTGGGAGGAGTTGGAAACCATTGGCCAGTCCAAGGCAGTACTGCTTGACTCTCACTGGGGTGTGTGATGGACAGGAATAAACCAGGGTGTTTGTGTGACTGAGAAATAGGAGAGCCTCCGCTAAGGATTTTGAAGTGTGAGTGGGAACACGAACTTGATTTCTGGGCCCTTGCACTGGAGATGAAGGATTAGAAAGATGATTCTTTGGGACTTCCCATTCAGGAAGTAGTTAATTGAGATAAATATGCCTGGTGTTTCAGAGACTGGTATATTTAGCTCAGCATTCCTCCCACATCACACCATGGGATTTATGCGCATGACCTTGTAACTGCAGAAGTCTTGGCCCAAGGGGAGGAGTCAAAGAAGTGAGTGATAGGCAGGGCTGCAGTGAGGAGCATGGGAAATCATTGCAGCAGAGGCTGTGACTTGAATTCTTACTTGCATCATCAGTACATTCTGTTGAGAAGCAAGATTGCCTACGGTGGACAACCAGTGCATTTTAGACCCTGGAGCAGTGGTTCTCAACTTATCACCTAAGACCAACAGAGGTCTGCTTCATTCTGTCCTCTATGGGCTCATCACTGAGCCCAGAGCCTGGTGCCAGCTAAACTTCACCTTCAGGATGCTCCCTAAACAACTGAGTGTTGAATTCTTGGTCTCCCCACACAAGAGGGGCATCAGTCTGGCAAGCGAGCTGCTGGCTGTGATGAATGAATAGGAAGCAACCCTTCTCAACTGCTCCAAGGCCTCAGTGTTCGGCTGGTTGGCTAATGGGAGAGACTTTCCTGAGTAATGGTCTAGTAGGCTTACGGGCAACACTGTGTGTGTCCCCACTTGTTTCTCTGATCCCTCCCATCCTCTCCAGGACCAGTGTGAAGAGGCTATGACAGTGGGGTTGAAGGGAGGCTAATGCCATGGAAATGGGACAGACTGGAGCCCTCATATTTTCTCTGCTTGGAGGTATTCAGCTTTTCTCTGTTACCTGGTGAGCTCTCATTGGTCCTTAGGGCTCAGGAGAAAGGCTTCAACCAACTGGTCCAAGTCGGTTTCCACTCTCTCCCCAAATCAGCCAAAGTACACTAACTTCCAACTTCCGACCTTCTGCTCATATTTCCTGGAAAGGTGGGCTTCTGTCTGGGACTGTTTGTCTATAATCTGTAAGCTAAGGTAAGGCAATTTTCACATGTTTAAAACCTAAAGATGGGAGCAGGGAAGGAAGGAGAAAGTAAAGATAGGACCCAGCCACTGAACAGGACTTAGCTGGCCTGAAAATACTATGTGGGCTTTTAGAAACAGATAAGAACAAATACATTTAATTAAACATTTCTGTGACATAGAAGCTGCCAGAAGTGGAGACTGAAAAACCCAGGGAGGTCTGTCTGTTTCTAGGCTTACTTTTGGTGACGTGTGGACAGTCACAGAAAAGACTGGTTAGCTGGAAAGCTCTGATCTAATGGGAACAGAAGACAGAGGGGAAAGAGCAAATACATCTACGCTCTCAGCCTCTCTGTGTTGTAATCCTTTCAGCTCAAATTTGGGGCAAAAACTGGAAAAAAAAAATACTCTCTCAAACAAGGTGGAAAATGAGAACTAACACCCAATGTTGTACTCTGATCTCCACATACACAAGTCTTGTACATGCAGGAAGGAGGGAGGGAGGAAGGGAGTTAGGGAGAGAGGGAGTTAAGAAGGAACAGAGGAAGTTAGGGAGGGAGGGTGAATGAAAGGGAGGGAAAGGGAGAGTGGGAGGGATGGAGAAAGGGAGGAAGAGAGGGGAGTTAAGGAGTTAGCAAGGAAGGGAGGGAGGGAGAAAGGGAGAGAGGGAGAGACAAAGGGAGTTAGGAAAGGAGGGAGGAGAAAATCTGACAAGTTTCAGTGAGGTTTGGGAGAAATCAGTATAGTCATCAATTGAAGATCTTTCCAATGTGATAAATCCAGGAAGGCCAGCATCCCACCCCACACAAATGGTGAACTAAAATGTGAGGTCCAAAGGCATATACGAGGCCAACATACATTCCTCACCAGGAGGGGAATCATTTAGTTTGAGGTTCTCACTTGTTTTAGGTATGGAGTGGAAACAGACTCGAACCAGTTAGTTAAAGCCTTCCTCCTGAGCCTCAGGGTCCAATGCAAGCGCACCAGGCAACAGAGAAGAACTGAGCATCTCCAAGCAAGGGAAACATGATGGCTTCAATTCTGCAAGATTCCTTCTGTGAGAGCTATGGGAGGGGATACTGTAGGTGATGGGATAAGACAATGAAGTACAGCTACAGTCATTAGATCGAAGACAGGTAACAGGGCTATATACCTAAGATAATAATAATTACACCACTGGAAGTGCATCTGCATAAGCAGACCACAATGGGCAGATGTATGACTGGTGGAATCCTGTGAACTAGAAGTACCCATCCGCCACCAAGGCTTCATGAGGTCACTACCAAGTTGCATTCCAGGGACCGTGGCTCTCATTTTCCTGCTCTGAATATAGCAGACACCATCAGATTGATATCTCACCTTCTGATGGTCAACCCGAGACTTCCCACAGCTATCTGTCCCAGAAATAGCTTTGACTGACCCCAAGAGCACTGTATGGGGAATGGGCAGCTGGGTAGGAAAAGAAATTCAACTACATTTCTTGAATAATAGGAAACTACTTAATTGGAATTAACTCACAAATTAATTCACAAAGCTCATGACTAACCCAAATTTTCTTTGGCAATATTGAACTGGAAACACAAACCAAAAGTAAAACAAAGCTGCAGGAGGAGCAAAGGCAGCACCATGTTGCCCCTGAAGCAGGCCGAAGAGTTCCCTCCCTTCTCATTTAGAGAACCATAATCAGATAAACCTGGACCCTTGCATTTGCGGCAGGAAAGGACTTTGGGGCAATCCACTATGAAGTGGAGATGGAACTCATGAAAGAGATGCCTTCGACCACTCGTGGTGGTGCTCACCTTTAACCCAGGACCTGGGGTTAAAGGTGAGGCAGAGGCAGGCAGATCTCTGAGTTATCTTCAGTGTTGAAGAAATGACTCAGTGGTTAAGAGCACTTGCTGGTCTTGCTGAGGACCAGAATTTAGCCCCCAGCATCCCTTTCCTTCCTACCCACCTGTAACTCTAGATTCAGGGCATCCAATGCCACTTTCTGCAAACAAAGCACTCATCCACATTAAAAAACAATTTTCAAAAGACTTCTTTAACATTCTTAAGAAGAGAGGTTACAGGCACCCAGGGGAAAGACTATGACACACCTAAGAGCACAGGACTGGGCTTCTCAAAGGAGACTGGTGCTCTGCTATCTTTATAATAATCATATATAAGGAATGGAAAATTTCTGAAGTTAGTATCTTCAGAAAGTCATAAGAAATTTAAATGAGATCACAGGATTGTTTTTGAGCTGTACTGAACAGGATTACAATGAATAAAATAAGACTCAAGGGCAGCAAAGTGGCTCAGTGTGCTAGCAGCATTCCTGCAAGGCTAGCCTAGCTAAGTGTGGAATTCATGTAAATGTGGAAAGAGAGAACAGACTCCACAAGGTTGTCCTCTGACCTCCACATGTGTCCAGTGACACACATGAACATCCCACACATACACACGTCACATACATACAGATCATACAAATACACATCCACATCACCCACATCACATATATATACACACATCACATCACACACATACAGATCACATAAATGCACATACACATCACACATCACACACACATACAGATCACACAAATACACATGCACATCACATACACATATACACACATACATCACACAAACGCACATACACATCACACACACATACACACATCACAAACACATATACAGATCACTCAAATGAATACACATATCACACACACACATCACACACATACATACATCACATCATACACACATACACACATCACATCACACCACACACACATATACACATCATATCACACACATACATCACACACACATCATATACACACATACATACATCACACACACATACACACATCACACATGCACACACATATACACACACATATAACACATCACACACATATCACATCATACACATACACACATATACACATCACATACACTCATTACACACACATACAGATCACACAAATGCATATACACATCACACACACATTCATACACCAACAATAAATACATTTAAAAAAAACAAAGTTAAATCAGTATTTTTGTTTTGAGGATTTCCTTGACTATGTGGGTGAGGATTGAGGAATTGCCCAAAGTCATGTACACTCAGGCCCCAAGGTTGGCTCATTGCTGACTTAACATTTCTATTTGAAAATCTCTATCTATATATTATAAAAGAAATTTAATCTCTGTTTTTGGAAACCTTCAAACAACAAATATTGCTAATTGTATTGAAATTCTTGAGGGATAGTTGGCAAAAGAATTGAAGCAGTCTCTAGAGTTGGCTCCCCTTCTCTTTCCCAAGTGATCATAATTTCCCCAAATTTGTCTTGCATTAAGCCCTTGAACATTGGGTATTTCTAGAGAATGATGAATGAGGAGGCAGCCTCAGCCTTTTTAGTAGTCATCAGTGTGTGTGTGTGTGTGTGTGTGTGTGTGTGTGTTTGTTTGTCTCTGTAAGGAATGGAAACAAAGGATGTACAAGGTGCAAAATAGGTGTTGTTTAGTTTATCCTAATGGACAGGTTTCTTTGAAACTCTAGAATCAAGCAATGTTTCCTTCCATAAACAGAGTAAATTCTCATGGTACATTGAAGGCTGTCTGGTTTGCAAACAAGGACTGAAGAATGCACAAATGAGCAAAAATAGACTGACATAGAGAACAATAGAAAATAAATATTGTCTTAGCCTTTATTTTGAGATTGGGTCTCTGTTGCTTAAGTTGGGTCTAACCCATGATCGTCCTACTCAGTCTGACTGGGAGTGGCTGGGGGCAAACATCTACATTCCCTACATCTGGCTCATATTTTTTTTCTGACCAGGAGTAAAGGATATAAAGATTAAAACCAGGTAACACTGTTGTCTGAAAACTGGCCTGCCTCAGCAAGTTGTCTCTTATCTCTCAGGTTCGCTCTTTCCTTGGGAATTCAGATAAGCATCTTACCTCTGAGTTGATGGTGTGGAATTTTGGCATGGGTAACTCCATTTCAATTTTTAACCAAATGTGTTGGAGCCCAGTGTGGTAGCTTAGTAAAAAACAATGGTCTTGTGTATTCTTTGTCTAACAATGTCATTTCCTACACCAAGTGACAGTGGGCAGTCCTTTGTACAAACTCTGGGCCCCGCACTGAATAAAACACACCCCTAAGCAGAGCTGGTTATCAGAGCAGGAAGGTCTTCACACTTGGTGGGGGTTGATGTGATGTGTGTGTAAGGAGGAGCCTTAAGCCATATAGTCGGAATAATTGAAACAGCAGTTACACTGTAAAGTGGTTCTGGCTCAGGAAGTGACTCAAAGGTTATGGTTTGGCATGCTGAGAGGCCTAAGAAGCTGTCTTGGCCTCTGATCTTCATTTTACCTTTTCCAAAGGACTGGGAAAGGCTTTCTGCAATGTCTCCTCATCTGTATGAACACATCTGTCAAAGGAGGTTCAGAATGGCTTCTATTTTCTTACTGATATGTCACTATCTATAGGGTATTGGACTTCTACGACATTAAGGAAAACTGAAAGCAAACCAAGACACCTAGAGCCCAGCTAAGGCTTTCCACCAGGATGGTGTCCATTCCTTGTGCCCATCTATCACCCTTGAATGAGATCTCTAAAGCTGCCACACCCTGTACCCTTCTCTCCTTGGAAGAGGGTTGTCTTAGTTAGGGTCTCCTTTGCTGTGAAGAGACACTATGACCAAGGCAACTCTTACAAAGGACAACTGTTAATTGGGGCTGGCTTACAGGTTCAAAGATTCAGTCCTTTATCATCGAGGTGACAGCATCCAGGAAGGCATGGCATGCTGAGAGTTCTACATCTTCATCCAAAGGAAGCTAAGAACAGACTGACTCTTCCTCACTGGGCAGAGCTTCAAAGCCCACCCCACAGTGACACACTTCCTCCAACAAGTACCTCCTAAGAGTGCCTCTTCCTGTGTGCCAAGCATATTCAAACCACCACAAGGGTATTTAAACTTCACACACTGGGCTCTTTTCTTGGTTGCTTTGTTTAGAGGCAGAGTCTGATACAGCCAAGGATGACTTTGAACTGCTTTCTGATTCTCTCCTACCTCCACCTCTTATTTTTTTAATGATTTATTTTATTATTTTATGTATATGAGCACACTGTAGCTGTAGTGATGGTTGTGAGCCATCATGTGGTTGCTGGGAATGAAGGTTGCTCATCCCAGCCGACCCCCACCTAAAGATTTATTTATTATTATATCTAAGTACACTGTAGCTGTCTTTAGGAACACCAGAAGAGGGCGTCAGATCTCATTATGGATGGGATTTGAACTCAGGACCTTTGGAAGAGCAGTCAGTGCTCTTAACTGCTGAGCCATCTCTCTAGCCCCTACCTCCACCTCCTGGGTTCTGGGATTACAGCTCTGCCAGCCCAGGCTTATGCAGTATTAAGATCTGAACAAAAGGTCTGCCATATGTTTTAAAAGCTTCTTTCAAATGGGCTGCGTCCCCAGCACATGTCCTCCTTAAGTGTTAAGTCTGGTGGAACTGTTACACTTAGGCACAGTGGTAAAGAGCTCAGCAGTTAAGAGTGCATACTGCTTCCCAGAGGTCAAAGTTCAGTTCCCAGCACCCACTCCGGGTGGCTTACAACTGCCTGCAACTCCAGCTGGAGAATCCATTGCCTCCTTAAGGCCTCTGTAGGCATCTGCATACATGTGCATAAACCATATACAGGTCACGTAGTTAAAATTTATTCAACCTAGAAAGAGATACACAGAGCCATGCATGTGCCTTACTTGTATGCCACAGTGTGGAGAGCTGCTTCAGCTGCGCCCTGAGATGGCATTGGCTTCCGCCATCCCGAGAACAAGCGGTCTCATAAACAAGCCCTCATTTGGCTAAGCTTGCTGCCATTGGTTGCTTCCGCATTTGGTGACCTATCCGCTTTTGCTACGTGGCCCATTGGGATTGGCTAAGCTTGGGAGTACTTAAAGGCCGAGGGTTGGCCAGAAGGTGGGGCTTAAATAACGGCTCCCCGGAGGCAAGAGAAGGAGGGAGAAGCAGGAGGGGACAGACTGTTAAAACGTTCCTGAATAAACTGCTAAAAGGAAGAGCTCGGGTCGCATCTTTCTTGCTGGTCAGGGCGGATGCGACACCACAGTATGTTAATAAATTGTTATCAGTTTTGTTAATTATGATTGCAGTTGAAACCATGAGCCCGCACTTGGTTCTGTCTCTCACCGTCTGTGTCACATGCAGAACAATCTGCCACACTTTGTCCCTCGCTCTCCCTGATCTTACAAAAAGAGACGCCACTCAGAACTCATCTGTAGACATAGACGAACAGTGCAGATGCTTTCTAGCAGCTCCGGAGGTCTGTACCCTGATATCCTTTCCCGTTTCTCCTTTTAGTGAGAAGGTACATGTGTGTGACTTGGAGATGGGATAGCTTAGAGGGTTGAATAAAGATAAATGGTCCACACAGACATCATTTAAGAACAGCTCTGGGGAGAGTAGATCTGAAGCTGTCTCCAGCACCAAGAGGGCCATCTGGTTTTCCTGTGCTCCCCTTCCCATCCTTTCTCTCCCCAACTCCCCTTAAGCCACTCTCCTTGTGTGAAATGTCTAGATGTGACTCTAATGTTCCCAGACAGGAACAGCCTCTTTCTCCATGACTCTCTAAAGTTATCTCACATACTACATAACATACATACACATAACCATGAGTGTCTGACTCCATACAGAGACATCGTGAAGAGCAGAGTCCTATTCTCTAATTGTCTCTCCAGAGCCGAACACAATGTCAGGCACGGCCAGCATGTCAATCATGTATCACAAATGACCTCAGCAAAACTTTTGTCAGTCCTGTCCAAGGAATCTCTGTCAGCCCAATACCAAGCTTCTAGCTAATTAGGGACAGAAACTAATTTCAAATGAATCACATGTGTCAAACATGGGAGAGGTATTTGCTTCACATATCTCGAGACTGTAAGTTTCTGGCTTTAATGAAATTTTGAGTGTTCTTTTTGCCCTTAACCAAAGCTCTACCAGGTCTCCTGATCCAAATGACCTCCAGTCAAGTCACTAGCTTACATCCATGTCTTTCAAGTCAGTTTCAAAATTCCCAGGACTAATCCACTCCAGATGCCACTACTTAGCTACTAGCTCTCGTCTTCTCAGCTGTGCAGGTGACGGGGCTAAAGGTATCCAGGAGCTGTCTCTGTGACTCCCTGGTTGAGGGTGATTGGTGGGTGAGGAGAGGGTAGTGGAGCCCTCCCTCCTCTGATGCACTCGGTAGCATGAGGTTTCTGATGCACAAAATCTGCCTGTGGTGGTACTGAGTGTTGCAAAAAGCAGAGGTCAAGAGTTCTTCTGCACATAGCAGGATGCTGCATACTATATTTATCATTATTATTGCTTTTGTGGACTCTCTTCAGGTCCTTAAAGTTTTTCGTTTTGTTTTGTTTTGAGTCTGAGTCTCACACGTCCCAGGCTGGCCTTAGATCTTATGTAACCAAGGATCCAAGAACGCATTTGAACTTTCGATCCTCCTGCCTCCACCTCATTTGAACTTCTACTCTTCATGCCTCGACCTCAGGAGTACTGAAATTGTAGGTATGTTCCACCATGCAGGTTTATGCAGTACTGGGGTTCAAACCCAGGGCTCCGTGCATACTGTGCAAACACTCTAACAACTGAGTGACACCTTGAGCCCCCCCCCCCCAGCCCCCTCGGCCCCCCACAACATTTTAATCTTAACAAAATCTTTCTATACTAGAAATATATGAGACTGTCATCGAAATCATTTCACAAAGTCTTATTTATTTTGCTCCCCAAAGCTGAGATGACAGTTGAGGCATTGTTGGTCTTAGATTTTTTTTTCAAGGAGAGTTTGGAGAACTTTGTACTCCGCCATGCTATTTTCTCATGTGCCCAGCAGGTGGCAGGCTTCTCAAACGTAAGTGCTCCTGAGAGCCTGAGCCGCATCTCACAGCAGTGCAGTCTGTTTCCTTTCAGAAATCCAGGATTATCTTTAAGAAAGAACGCTTTTGGGTATGAGGAAATTCTTGACTGTGTGACCACAGTGACGTCTTGTCACCTGCCAGTTCCACTCAGCTGCAAGCTAGTGAAGCAAGCAAAGGAACACCCATGGTTTCTGTACTTAGTATCCGTGGTAAAGAGAACGCTAAGAAGGGCCCTGTTCTGAAATGCATCCCATAAAAGAGTGAAGATAAAGAAGGCTGCTTCGCCTGGTAAGGGTGCTCACTGCTTACCTGGCAGCCTTAGTTAGGTACCACATGGTGGAAAGAATCGACCAACTTAGCCAGACCAGTAGTAGGAACAGCCAGTCCACACTGTCTTGATGTTCTGTAAATTCAAGTTGTACGCTGGCATTCAACAGAGATCCACAAATTCCTTTCCACCCTGTCCTCCATACGGCAGTCCCACGAAATTTTATTCATGGTAGAAGGGCAAATTCTAGGAGGGGAGCTGACCAAGTCATTGCCATGGTTTTTGTAGTATGGCTACGACACTCGAGAACAATGCTTCGCACCTTCCTAACGTTGTGACTACTGTTTAATACAGGGACCCACAACCATAAAATTATTTCGTTGATACTTCATAACTGTAACTTGCTACAAGAATTGTAATGGAAATGGTTTTGGAGATGGTGGTTTGCCAAAGGGGTCACGACCCACAGCTAGAGAAGCACTGCTCCATAGGCAACAAAGTCCTGGCCCCATTCTATAATGTTGTAGATTCATTTTCTTCCTCGTGACCTCACTTAAAGGCTACTGTGTCACAGGGTCACTAGCCTGTAACTCAGCCTAGATAATGTACATATTCGGGGAAAACACCGCACCAGGCTGTCATTATGAAGCCACAGTTCTCATCACAAATACCAGTAATGCTTTTCTCTAAAATTCGCAGAAAAAAATATAATCAGCCAGAAAATGGAGGAAACACAAGTCAGCGACATCAGTTTCTGGTTAACGCAGCATTCTTGGGCCTTGGCCATGCACTTACAAGGATGCTATAAGATACAGATAATCTCTAAGAACATTGAAAAGCATCGCTTGCATCAAATCACAATGGGATTCAGTCATTACATGGAACCAAAAGGCTCAGAATTTCATGGCTCTCAAAGCTGTCATGAGGTCAAGGCACGCCTTCTAGGCTCTTGGCAACTTCCCCTTCAGGAGAGAGTTGTCAGTGACAAACAGAAAGCCTATAGAAGATGAAGTGGAAATTTCTCATTTCTTTGGAGATTAGTTGTGTCACATGATGTTTTTCTGGAAACTGTCTTATGAGGAGGATGTTTTTGCTAAAGCAGGCACGCGGGAGGGATGTTCTATTGAGAACAGACATGTGGTGTTTTTCTGGAGGCAGCCTGGAAAAAGGGCATGTGATCTTTTTGCTAAAGTGGATGCATGAGAGATGCATGATGTTAGAAAGGATATAAATATAGCCCAATGGACAGGACATGATGCTGGATGGTATCCGTATGCCTTGCCACTCTTTGCTGGTCATTGTTTATTGTGACTTCATAGAGAGAAACACACCAAAAAACTTCTGAGGGTGTTCCGGTGGCTTCTTGCAGCCTCCAAGGACTCGGGCCAGTTGGCAAAGTCTTGAAGTTTCTCTGTATCAACCTACCTTTGCTGATTCCTTCATGATCGGTGTCTGTGAGTAGTAGATTGAGCTGCTGCTGCTGGTTCTTTGTGGGAAGCCACTTCATAAGCACATCGCCATTACAAGATGGCGATGACATCTGGCTTGCCGTTAGCATAAAAACGCCTTGTGCGCGTGTGCCTGTAAATCCCAACGATCTGCGGCGGAGTGCCTTTGGTCACGTCAAATGGCCTGATTGTCCCACAGCCTATTATGAGTCGCCACGTCTGAGGCAGGCATAGAGCTCTATATAAGGGGAGGGTTTTGAGATAGTCGGGGTCCTCCTCCTCAACTGAAGCTTGTGATCTCGCTCTCAAGATACATTAAAGCTTGTACTGCAGAAGGATCCTGTGTGTGCCGCGTTGTTCCTGCTGGCGGGAGATAGCGCGGGACAGTTCTTGTCAACCGAACTGCTGATATCCTGACAACGCAGATTGGATTTGCTCCAAAGAATGATTTCTAGACAGGTCCACACCCTCCTTTGCCCTATTAACCTTTCCTTTCCACTGCCTTTGGTGGGCGGTGGGCTAGAAGGGAGGTTAAAGCATTTAAGAATGCTTATTAAAGTAGATTTTGAAAAATCTAGGCCTAAAAGATGTCTGTCTCAGAGAGTAAAATGTGTAAACATGTTGATGACCCTCATGAGCTAGGAAGGAGCTGAGTGGCCTCAGGCCTGGGGCCCTCCATTTGATCGTTAGTCACACACACACACACACACACACACACACACACATACGACTTTCACAAGTATGACAGGGTGTAAGCTTAGCCCTAGCACATTTCATTCAGATGAGAGTTCCAAACGTAAATTACATCTGGAGTTTTACAATGAAGGAAGGATTGAGATAGATGAAGGGATCCAGTCCCCGCCCTGCCCCCTCCTCCCCCAAAAACAAGATACGGTCAAGAAGTCGGCATTATTATGAATGCTCTTAGAGCCGGTAAGACGGCATAGTACAACGGGTAAAGGTCCTTGCCAATAAGACTGGTGACCTGTGTTTGATCCTTCAGTCCCACATGATAGAAAGAGAGAACTGACTCCTGCAAGTTGTCCTCTGACTTCCACTCAGGCACTGTGGTGTGTGCATGCCCACACAGACGCACAAAATAAATAAAATGTAATGCAAGTGTGCTGTTAAGCACTTTAAAAACAAACACCAATGGAAATAGTAAGTTCTTAGTGTAAGCACTCCTTAAGATATTTATTTTCTTCACACCCACACCAGGGGCGGATCCATTTTCTTGGGGGTAGCCTAGCATGGGGACCATTGTGACTGGCTCAAAAGGTCAATGAAATGATTGATGTTAGACATGGTTGGTACAATCTCCCTCTCTTGGGATGTTCATTCACTTGGTAGATGAGTTGGGAGAGTCCCTCCTGTACTGCCCCCTCTGGTCATCAAAAGCAAGTCCAATAAGAGTCAGAGACATGTTACTTTTAGAAGAGCTGGTTGAACTGATAACCTGAAGAAAAGAAGCAGGGACACCGGAGACCACAGGGATGATCATTGGAAACGACAGAAGGGGAGCCAGCACAACCTAGCCATGGCAGAAGAGTTGTCACCCGGCCCTGATGGACTACAAAGGCAGCCGGCCCGGGGGCGGAGGCGCTAAAGCAGAGGGCTACAACGACTGCAGAGCCGGTATCAAGGGTTAACAGTGGTGGCAGTAGTGGCCGCAAATGAGCAGCTAGAGCTGCTTCTTGAGCTGAAGCAACTGTGAGAGAAAGCCACAGTGATAAGAAGCAGCCAAGCAGGTCAAGTTGGAATCTCTGGCGGGATAAAGCAAATTGTATAGGTAGTGATGATGTGTGAGAGGCGAAGGTGATGCTGAAGAAAGACTGGAAGCAGTAAAGAGTCAGAGAGGTGAAACTACAGGCCCTGGATGCTAGGGAAGCTCCCGGGAAGTGTCAAGTCTTCAGGGCCAAGTGTACCTTAGGCCTGGGAACTGTAACTGTAACTGCAACTGCTGTGAGGGCCCGTGTGCAATTCCTACTTCCAAGGCCTGCAAAAACAGAGCGGAAGGTCTCACTCCTGAATCCTGCACTAGAGGGCGCCACTTGCTACGCTTTGGGATACCTGTGTCATCTTTTGCTGTAGTTGGATGCCTCAGAGATACACAGGCTCCTGCAGACCAGAGCTCAAGGAGCTTCACCAGCCTGCACACTGCTTCCATCTGGATAGGAAACACACACACACACACACACACACACATACACACACACACACACACACACACACACACAGGTTAGGGAAGGCAGCAGGCACATGTGGTATAAGCTGGCCACCACTGACCTCAAGCAGCACAGTGGAGCTCCTGATTCCTGGATCCTCCCTTATACTCAATGGAATGTTTCCATGCCTACCCAGATACTTCTATAACTCTTCAAATGACAGTTTTTAATAACTTAGTTTCTACTAAGGGATGATGTGAGTCTTTACTCCTAGGGAAGTTTCTTTTGAACAGAAGTTAATATTTTAAGCTCACCATGGATTAGAATAGGCATAAACTCTAGTCCAAAGAGGCTTCCATCAGCCAAAGACTGAAGAGCTTGAAATAAAATGTAGTTAATATCATATATAGCAAGGCTCATCAACCACATTAATGGCTGTGAATTCACAAAGATAATGTAAATATATTTCACAAAAGAGGGTTAGCAATTACTTTTAGGGGCTCCTAGTAGAGCAGCTAGTCATTCTAAAGACTGAAAAACAAGCTGCTGTTTACTCTTCTTTCTTTAAGAACTGTTAGTGAAGAATAAATTGGTGTGGTATGGGAAAGATCTTCCTAGAAAATAACTCCAACCAATGAATACAGTAATGTAAATGATAATTAAACACCATTGACAATTCTGAATAAAGCAATCATAAGCACCAAGACTGCTAAAAAAAATGTGAGAGCTGTTAAAGAGTTAAGATAACTCGAGTAATGTTCCCCCCAATGGGAAACAAATGAAGTGAGTCCCACAGTTGTACCGGGCAAGCAAACAAACAGGAAAGCCAGGTCCATAAAGAGCAGGCCTGGGGCTGGAGAGATGGCTCAGTGGTTAAGAACACTGGCCACTCTTCTGGAGGTCCTGAATTCAGTTCCCAGCAATCACACTTTAATGGGATTTGATTCCCTCCTGGTGGGAGTGAAGACAAAGCACTTATATACAGATAGATAGATGATAGATAGATAGATAGATAGATAGATAGATAGATAGATAGATAGATAGATAGTTTTGAAAAAAAAAAGAGGAAGCCTGACCAAACCAAGAAGCCTCAGAATTCATCTAGAATTACCAGAGCACATTAACATATTTATTTTAAGTGCTATTTTATTTTTCTAAATTTTAAGTAGATACAGACTGTATTTTTGAAAGATCCTAATCAGATTCTAAGCTTGTATTATTTATTTATATTTATTCAAAAAAATTTAAACACATGTATGCATGTGTCTGTTTATAGGTATGTGCATTTGAGTTCAGGTGCCTGTGGAGGTTAAAGGTGCCAGATCTCCTTGGAGCTAAAGTATCAAGCTGCTGTGAGCCACATGACATGAGTGCTGGGACCAACCTTGAGTCCTTTGTAAGAGTTCCCTTAATCACTGAGTTATCTTCTCAGCCCCTAAATCATGTTGTAGACCTGAAACTAATGTCTGTGACAATGCACAAGGTGAGGTCTGTACAGACAGGATTTGCTGACTGAAATCATCATTTCCTAGATGAGATAGATAGATAGGTAGGTAGGTAGGTAGATAGAGATAGATAGATAGATAGATAGATAGATAGATAGATAGATAGATAGATGATGGATTAGATAGATAGATTAGATACATACATAGATAGATAAATAGATAAAGATAAGTAGATGATAGATAAAAGATAGAACATAGATAGATAGACAGATAGATAGATGATAGAATTAAACTTTATAGATGCCTCCCAAAACACAATACAAAGAGAAAAGCAAAGAATTTTGTGAAAATGCAGAGAGCATGAGTGGCCACAGGGAAATACCAGGTGGCCAAAACCAAGCTCAACTGGAGTTGGTGAAGGACAGCCTAGGGGGTAACTGCTTCCCTTTCCCTCTGGCTTATGGCTAGCAGGGGCTCATGGAAAGTACCCACAAGCTGCTGTCACATGCTTTCTGCCCTGTTTGTGAATGGGGCTGCATTTTCCTGCCCTCAGACCAAGACCCTGCCTCAGTGTACTAAACTCTGCAGCTTTGTTGAAGCATGGCTCAGCTCCCCTCCCCTGAATTCCTCAGGAACAGGGCTGCCCCATGTTATGGAGTGGTAGTCTCTAGTAGAGACATGGCAATTGCCCTGTTGGACTCTTATAAGCCTGATTACTTCACAGAAGGTCAGGCCCACTCATGTTCTGTCATGAACGAGGGCTCAGAAGACAGTGTAGGAGACACAGGTGGCCCTGCCCCTGCTTGGAGGATATATAAGCAGTTAGTGGTTTCTGGGGAAAGGGAACATTTTCTTTGATGGTTGCCCATGCTCTTGTAAGGGATTACAGTTAAACCCATTGGTCCACTAACCTGGACTCGGATGGAATTGTTTCTTGGTCTGTCCATCTACGTGAAGACATCTGTTCAGGTGGTCAGGGAAAGCTCACACAACGCCAGGTACTTTGGCATCCCTTAGTTACTTGACAAACACTATAACTATGACACCTAATAAAAGAAAGGGCTTAATTGGCTTATGGTTCCAGAGGGCTAGAGTACATAATGGAGTAGGGAGGCATGGTGGCAGGAAAAGCTAAGAGCTCACATATGGATGCTCAAGTAGAAGGCAGAAAGAGAGAGCACACTGACAATCGTGTGAATCCTCAAGGCTCACCCCCAGTGACACATCCTCTAACAAGGCCATACCTCCTAGTTCCACTAGCTGGGGACCAAGTATGCAAACATAAAAGCCTTTGGGGCCCATTCTCACTCAAACCACCACATTCCTCTCCTTGTCCCCCATAGACTCAGGGCCATACCATTACACAAGATGCATTTAAAGACACCATTACAATTTCAAAAGGCCCTGCAGTGTTTCTCAGTTTCAACACTGTTTAAAAGTTCAAAGTCTTCTCTGAGGTTCAAGGCAATCTCTTAATTGTAAATTACATGTACTTCCAACTTACAGTGATATAGAATATACGTGGCACATACTGTGGAAATACCAGACCAAAGCAAGATGGAAACTTAGGAGGGGAAACTCCAAATCCTGTAGCTCCATGCCCAGTGTCAAAGAGCTTAGATCGCTCTGCCTTTCCAGTTCTTCTCCTTGCAAAAGACATCTCTCTCCTGGCCTGGCTCCATTCTCTATGTGCACACTTCCTTGGCAGATAACTCACAGTTCTGACTTGTGAAACATCTTGGGGTCCTCCAATGTAATTCAGGTTTCACCTTCCCAGTTTCACACAATGGCTGCTCAGAGTTTCTTGTTCTCTCAGGGTCTTCATGCAGGGACTGCCCAGACACTCATTGCTTGGCATCAGTGGTGCTCTCCCTAACCATGGAGGGAGATTTCACAATTTCTTTACTGGTATATCCTTCATGACTCTAAAGCCAACATCAAATGGACGACATCACCAAGTTCAGCTGTCCTCTTGGGATGGAACCTAGAACCCTTGAATCAAATCTGCATATGTTTTACTTTGTTGTTGTTTTAGGAGCAGACAGTTCTTTAGGTCTCCTTTTCCTTTTACATGTTGGAAGCTGAGATGGTTTGTATATGCTTGGCCCAGGGAGTGGCACTATTAAGAGGTATGGCCTTGTTGGAATAGGTGTGTCACTGTGGCTATGGGCTTAAGACCCTCACCCTAGCTGCCTAGAAGTCAGTATTCTGCTAGCAGCCTTCAGATGAAGATGTAGATCTCTCAGCTCTTCCTGCACCATGCCTACTTGGACACTGCCATGTTACTGCCTTAAGGAAAATGGACTGAACCTCTGAACCTATAAGCCAGTCCCAATGAAATATGGTCCTTCTAAGAATTGCCTTGGTCATGGTAATCTCTTCACAGCAGTAAAACCCTAAGACAGAAGCTTAGCCCCTGAAGACTCTCCTTCCATTATTTCAGTTCTCCTTAATCTCTCTGTCTCCTTCAGGCCAAGACTTGACACTAATATTGCATTTCTTGACATTCTGTTTGTCTCCAAACTGTATGTTTGGAGCTCACATGTTCTTGTCTATTATAGAGCTGCATAAGAGTGATTACTATTGACCATGTGACAGAGTTGATATTAGACTGTCTTAAAATCTCTTCCACCAAAGAAGTTAATCCATTACTTTTCAGTTTAGCATAAGGCAAGTTCTTAGAATGAGGACAGAAAGCAGCCACATCCTTTACCAAAATATCACCAAAACTTTGGTGTCTAGACCAGTTGCTAATATTCTTTTCAGACAACATTGTAGCATGACCCCAGTCAATTCTGAGACTGAAGGCAAATTTAATTTTCCAAATTCGCTTTTATACCATTTTAATTACATACAAGTATTAAGGGCGAATAGTACAATGAGGACTCAGGCAGGACAATAGTCAAGGAAAAAGCAAGACAATAAACACAAAATCCCACGATCACTTCAGTGATAGCTGTTTGCAAGGATGATCAAGATACCAAGCCTACTTCTTTGTTCTACCCTAAAACCAGATTCTTACTTCCCTGTCCTTGTCCAATTTCAGGTCCCTGCCTGAACTTCTCTGTCATGGCCTAATGTCAGATTCCTGCCAAGTGGCCCATTTTCTTGTCCTTGGCCAATGTCAGATTCCTGCCAAGCGGCACCCCAAAAGGCTCTCCACAGTGTCTTTGCAAAATATTCCAGGGTAATAGTGGCACAAAGCTTGTGGGAGTAACCAACTAATGTCTGCTTTGGTTCATTCCAGGAGATGGAACCATACCCAACACTGTTTGTGTGACCAAGTACCAGAGACTAGATAGCCTAGAGATCTAGAGTAAAACCAAATACTACTGGTCTTTTGAAGAAGAAGAAAAGGAAGAAGAAGAAGAAGAAGAAGAAGAAGAAGAAGAAGAAGAAGAAGGAGGAGGAGGAGGAGGAGGAGGAGGAGGAGGAGGAGGAGGAGGAGGAGGAGGAGGAGGAGGAGGAGAGATAAAATAACTCCTAATGATATTCTGCTATACCTAGACATCAATGCCTTATTCAGTCATAGTAAGAGTGGCTTGCTCCTGTAGCAGTGCAGCAGATGGGAATAAATACAGAGACCCACAGCCAGATATTATCCAGAGAGAGAGACAAAGACAGAGACAGAGACAGAGAGACAGAGAGACAGAGAGAGAGAGAAAGAGAAAGAGAGAGAGAGAGCTTAGCACACACAGCTCTAAATAGAATGTCTCCATCAATTCTCTCTCCTCAGAGCTCCGAGAACCCTATGGAAGAGGAGACAGAAAGAGTGTAGAGCCAGGGGGTGAATACCCCAGAAAAACAAGGCCCTCTAAATCAACTGAACAAAGCTCATATAAACTCACAGAGACTGAAGCAGCAAGCACAGAACCTAAACAGGTCTATACCAGATCTTCTTCATATATGGCTTAGCTTTCTTTCAGTTTAGTGTTTTTATGGGACTCCTCCTGAGAGTGTGAATGAGCAGGTCTCTGATCCTCGTGCCTTCTCTTGGGGCTCTTTTTCCTCTGTTGGCTTGCCTTTTACAACTTCAGTGTGAAGGGTTTTGTTTTATCTTACGATAGATATTTTGTTATGCTTTGTGAAAGGGGGTAAATCTGCATGGGAGAAGAGATGAGGAGGACAGGGTGGAGTAGATGGAGGGGAAACTGATCAAGACATATTGTATGAGAAAAGAATCTGCTTTCGATAAAAGAGGAGAAATGCATTGGAGTATACTTAAGGCAAACCCTCCGAATAAATAACTCAGTCACGTAAATATGTGGAGCTTTCCTGAGTGGGAGGAAAAAGACATGGAATTATTACTCTCTCACTAATGTATCTAGATTTACACACAATTGTTAGCCTTGCTTGTCTGTTGTGATCTGTATTTGATAGCTTGGCTGTGAAAAATTACTTCAGTGTTTCACCTCTGCACACACAAAAATTACTTTTCATTTACTAAAGTCTGAGCATAGCTGTGGAAAGGTCACACACTAAATATCAGTAGGAACACAGAAAAGATTTAAGCATAGCTTTTCCAGAGAACAAATAACAACGGTCCCTTTGCTCTGGGGACATTTCTAGATGATCAAAGAAAAAGAAACTCTATGGTAATAACAACATTATGATAGCTTTGGTTTCCTCCCCTGTTGCAACACATACCTCAATGTGGGGCTGGGGATGGAACCTAGGGTCTCAAGTATGTTAGGCAAGTGCCTTGCCACTAAGCCAACTTCAAAACCTCATTTACAAGTCATGACTGGGTTGCTATTGAGTATCATATCTGCCCTCAACATATTTTTTATTAAAATATTTTCCTCAAAGTAATTGTACATATTTATAAAATGTAGTATGATGAATTCAAAACAAATTAACTTTTTACATGTTTGTGTGTATATGCGTGCGTGCGTGTGCATGTCTATGTGTGTTTGTGTGTGTGTGTTGTATGTACAGCATGCAGAGAGAGCACAGGACAACTTTCAGAAGTGGATCTTTCTTTCTACCTACTATGTGGACTTCAGGAATTAGCACTGGCTGCAGAAGCCTTTACCAGCTGAGCCATCTCACCGACCTCTTTTCAAAGTTCCCCATTTGTTCTCCTGAAGCCTCTGAAAACATATTCAAACAGATGCGGTCCTTAGGTCGTCCTGTTTTATCTGGGTTTTTACTTTCTTGTCCCCTGGAACAAATAAACAAGCCTACTGTCAATCTTTAGACAGATCATAGAGCAAACAGTAAGCTGTGATTTTGTGGGCCCAGCCTAAGATGAGGCCGTGTCTGATCTCACTGTACAAAGGGGAGTGCTAAGCTGACAGGGCTTTGAAACAGGGCTCTCCTCTTCCTAGATTTGGTGACACGGCAGGGGTTGTTATTGTTGTTTGAGGGAGAGTGTTGTTGGAGCAATACTTCTCTCTCCACTCTCGATTTCCATGGATTTTGCATTTTGAGAGAGTGGGTGGGGAGAGAGGGTGTGTGGACAGACAAAGAAAGTGTAGATGGACAGCTGGAGGTCCCTGGCTTTATTCTGCAGTCTCCTTTGGACATGTCAAAGCACTAACTAGAATTAATGTGTTTTCTAATTACAAATTTGAGGCTGTAAAAAGGTTCATGTTCACACACAGAACTGTTCTCAGTGTCTAGGTTAAGAAGGTGTCTACTTGGACTCTTTGTTCTTTACTAAAGCAAATGTGCAAATGGATTTGTCAGGGCAGCTAAAGCAGGATCCTGGAATGTCTCTTCACAGCAAGAAGGCCCTGCCTCCTTAGAGTGGTTCAAATTATGCCAGGGATTATCAAACTAATTGAGAGGGTTTTTGTTTTTGTTTTTATGGAAGACACATGTTCCAGTTTGAAGAATCCATCAGGGGGAGAGATGGAAGATGTCATTGGCAGCCTTGGAAAGATCAGCATGAGGAAGAGCAGGTCCTGGAGCTCATCCTGAGGCTCAGTGAAGCTGTCTACACCTCACCGACTAAGCTTCCTGAAACCCTAGTACATGATGGGACCTGGCTTCCCATTGTCCATGGTTCTCGGAGACAGAGAAAAGAAAACCAGAAAGACACAAACTATTAAGGTTACATGAACTTTCATCAGAGGATGAATTTTATTACAGTATGTTTTATTCTAGTCTGTTATTTTATTTTTAAAATACTAGAGTCTAGCTATGCTGCCCCAGTAGGGCTCATGCCGCTGGCCCAAGCATCCTCCTGCTTCAGCCTCCCAAGTAGCTGGGACGTATAGACAAACCTGCCACAGCACTCCCCCAGCCTCTAGCCACCAAATGAAATGTAAACATTCCGAAGAGCTTCCTAAGTGAAAGAAACCAAGAAACCCCAAGCAGGAAGAGTGACAATGTCCTTTCACGTTGAACATGTTGGTGATAACATATTCTGAGACTGTGTAATGCTCAGGCAGCCTTCCGCACGCTGCGGTGACGCTCTTCCTTGCTTCGTTGGGTACGTTTTTTGATTTTGTATAGCATGAACAAGTTCTCCTAAGACACACCTGCCATCTGTGCAAGATAAACTGAGCTAGGCATGATTGCTTGTGGGGAGAGGACCCATGGCCAATGCATCGTCTGAAGCTTCCGTGTGCCAGCTCGTGCCTGCCCCGAGTTAGAAGGTAAACTCCTGGAAGAAAGGACCATCTCCATGTGAGTCACTTTTGTATCGGCCATACTTGTCAATGTGTTATCAGTATTCATGGAAAGAATAATTGAGTGGAGCCAGGCATGGGGCACAGGCCTTTAATTCCAGCAAGCTGGAGGCAAGTGGCTCTCTGTGAGTTCAAGGGTACCCTGGTCTACATAGCAAGTTCTAGGACAGATAAGGCCCAATAATAGAAAGACCTCATCTGAAACAAAACAGAACAGGAGGAGGAGGGGAAGAAGAAGGATGAAGAGGAGGAGGAAAGAAAGGAAGAAAGAATTAATGAGTGAATACATTTTTTTGTTTTGTTTTGTTTTGTTTTTTAACTTTTATTGCATTATGATGAGAAAAGTTACATGATTTCAATTTATCTGAATTTGTTAACATTTAAAAACATATTTTAAGTAAATAGAATTAAATCACACTCTTGTTTCCCTTTTGTACTCCAACTCCTCCCAGAGATCCCCCTTCAATACCTACAATCTCTTTTTTTGTCATATTCTTTAAAATTTATAAAATATTGTAACAATAAAAATAATATAAAAGTTGTTTGATATAAAAAACAATCAATTTAACAGTCTTATGTAGATGCTTGTCTACAACAATACTGAAAATACGCACGTTTTTCTCAATATAAATTTTAAAAAACTCCAAACATATTAACTGTATATTTCAAAATAATACATCACTACTAGTATTTTCTTAAATGAGATAAATATATAAAGTCTTTTAGTTTGTTTGTTTGTTTTATATTTAGCAGAGCTTAAAATCTTGGCTCTTACTGTGGTACAAGCCCAAAATAAGAATAATTTTTAGACATTGGATTTCATTTTAATAAGGCTGTACTTCAATGACCCTCACATCACCAAAGGATTTTACCTCCATCATAGATAAGCTGAGAATTGACAGTTCTGCTGCACCAACAATGAATTGTAGGCACGATTTTTGGATACAGACTTCCTGCTATGGTCAAAGCTATTTGACTTGAGTGA
>NW_022196914.1:55915767-55919622 GCF_008632895.1 Mastomys coucha
AGAGTTACAAACATCAAGCAAAGCATTCAGTCTCACTCTTTGTTGTTCTCTTACAAGCCCCTTCCCAAATTAATTGTCTACATTTCTTGGTTGTTCTCTTTCCTACAAGCCACCTCCCAAGTTAATTGTCTATGTCTCCCTTGGGTATATAAATACTTTTGAAATATGTAAGATGTTCTGAAAACCATAGTATACTGTAAAAACACAAAATAAACAATACTACTAATAGAGCGCCTGAAATAGGAGAAGCAAGATTTCAAGACCCTTATGTTGTACACAGCAAGACACTGTCACGAACAATCTGAAAGTGTATATAGATGGTACAATATTGGACCTATTTCTCCAATTACCAAATTAACAAATTTCTTTTTGTTTGTTTGTTTTGTTCACAATTTAGAAAGGAAACCTTCTTCTTTTTTTTTTTTTTTGGTTGTGAGTCTCACAACATCCAGAGGAAGCTCCACTCCCAGACACTCTAACACACCCAGGATCAGAGGCAAGGAGGACTCAACATCTGTCCCAACACGGGGAGTAACTGGGACCGCAAGGACCAGGCACACAGGAACACCGCCAGCCCAGTGGCTCAAGTTCCTTCTGGTCTCTCTGGGCCGGTGCCCTGAGAAGACCTTGGGCGTAAGCTCCAAAGAGAGTCCCACAACACCCAGAGGAAGCTCCACTCCTAGGTGCTCTAACAAGCCCAGGACACAGGATCCGAGAATCACAGGATCTCAAGACAGCTTGACTCTGAGGAGTTCTGACACAATCAGGATCACAGGAAGGACAGGCTCCAGTCAGATTTAGCAAGGGCAGGTAGCAGTAGAGATAACCAGATGTATCTTATCTCCTGCTGTATAATGAGTTGGAGGCCAGTCTAGACTCCATGAAATCCTGGAGTGAAACAAAGAAGGGAGGGGGTGGGGAAAGAGATCTTACTGGGTTTGTGAACTCAAAAATTGACAAATACTATGAAGTAGAGAAACAGTATCATCTCTACAATGAAACATTCTGCAGTCATCAAATAGTAACACAAGGATATATTGTTATATTTAGTATATTAGGTATATGACTACACACCTTAATTTTTAAAAATCAGATCACAAAAGCTTGGCCCAATTCCATTTCTACATGTGTTTATAAAAGCATAGGGAAATAACATCATGATACAGATAAGTGTTATGTGTGGATAGCTTTCTCTTTAATTTTACTTAAGTAAAGCTCATAGATTTTTCAAATAAGGTTGTATTAATCCTGTAACAAAACTTTAAAGAACAAAATGAAGACAGAGAAGATCCTGGAAGAGGCATCTCAACATTAACCATTAACTCACGATGCATGCAAAAACACTTGGCAAATGTGTATGGTCTATCTGCTGTGTGCACAAATCTTTTGTATGTCCTGAGGGGGGCTTCTGTATATGGGTAACAAATTCTTGGCTGACAAGGAGCTTAATCTCAATAGGAACTGAAGCTCGCATGTAAAGAGAACCAGGAAGCTTTAATCAGAAGGAAGCCAAAGGAGAAATGACCCGAGCAAAGTAGCAACAAGATACTGTAGGGAGACTGACAGCTGACAGGAGATGACAGAACAGGCCAGGACAGAAGTAGCCCATTTGTCCACTGTTATGTTCCGGATGTGAAACTCCTCCCTCAAGTGCCTGCTGGTGGAACTGATGGGAGGTGAGAAGCTCCCAGGGAGCACAGACCTCATCTGGTAGCTCCATCTGCTGTTCCCACTGCCATGATGCTGTACCCCTTCTCAGGCCCACAGCAAATGGAACAAGATGACCATGCTGTAGTATCTGGAAACTGACATGAGGCAAACAACATCTTTCGTCTTTTTAAGTTGTTTTCTCAGGCATTTTATCACAGTGACAGATAGCGGCTAACACAACCACGTAAGGGACCAGATCCTTTGGACAGGGACTTCAGCACCACATTCAAACCAAGTTAGGGGGCGGGGGAGTCTACAAAGCCATAAGTGAGTCCTATTTTCCACTTAAGTCAATTTCATGTTCACACTCTTGAAGCTTTAGAGGCCATGTAACAGAGGCAGTCCATACACCGGCTGACATCTGGTACTGTGTGGTCACAAGTACACATTGTATTTACTAGATGAAATGTAGGGTGTTGTGTGACATTTAATGACAAATGTTTCATTGTTGCTTAAATAAGTACATCTAATAATC
This sequence comes from Mastomys coucha, assembly GCF_008632895.1. Classification (NCBI taxonomy): domain Eukaryota; kingdom Metazoa; phylum Chordata; class Mammalia; order Rodentia; family Muridae; genus Mastomys; species Mastomys coucha. Next base: position 55,917,953 of record NW_022196914.1, read on the forward strand.
CACCCAGTGTGTACTATATGTAGCTGGGTAATGGCCAATGGACACCGCAAGGATGTATGGGGGACTAACGTAAGAGCGATCTGCCTTGGCCTCCAACTTGGGGGAAGCAAGAAAATGAACATTTTCTCTCTAAAGCCTCTGTCTGGGAGATGCTCAGGTGCCTAGTGGATGAAGATAAAGAAGCAGTAAACCTGACAGTGGCTGTGATTTGGTGAGCTAGGGCCCTCATCACTGAGCCATCCAGTCATTCAGCAGGGGCCAACTGCTTCTTAGTAAGATACTCTTACTGTCTCTCCCCTGTTTATTCAAGCATTTTCGGGAGATAAACATTTTCTTCTCAGTTTCAGGTCCTGTTTCAAATTTCCTACCACTAAGCTCCATCACCCAGTAATCACAACCCAATTAATAGTATGGGGATGTTGATGATGGATGCACTCCCAGGCATGAGGGTTTACAGGGATTAACTGACTAGTGGATAAGAATGCCAACAGTATTATAAGGTCGTCAAATACTGTCAGCTCTGCCCCAGCCCATGCTGGCATTATTGTTCTCAAAAAAGCAAAGAGCTCTCATTTTTCCAAGGCTAAGTTGTATACATTCTGTGACAACACATCAGGACTGGGCTCCTTTCCTGGGTGTGTGCAATATGGAGAAGGGCTGTCACAGCTTATCAAGAACTTAATTTTCCTGTTCATGGAATGAAATTAAATCCAACAAATGCAAGAACAGACAACTGAGGAGATGACTCAGCTGATAAAGTGTTTAGGGGACCTGAGATTGCCAGGATATTGCACACGGGTAACCCCAGTGCTGGTGGGGCAGAGTCAGACAGATAGGTCCCAGAAGTCTGCTGGCCAGCCATGCCAGCTGATCTGTGAGCTCTGAGCTCTGGGCTCAGTGAAAGACATTGTTTTAAAAACAAAGCAAAACAAAAACATAGAGAGTAACAGAGAAAGACACACACACACACACAGATGGATGAGGAGGGAAAGAGACTAGATAGACAGATGGATGGACGGATGGATGGATGGACAGATAGACATAGGCACACAGACAGACACACATACACACACAGGGGGGAAGGAGGGAAAGAGGGAGGGAGAGAAGGAGGGAGAGTGTGCATGAACAAAGGAGAGGTAAGCTTTTCGAGCATGGGACCCCTCAGAATTCCTTGCACTTCCCAAGCACTAACAATAGACCTGCCCACTCTGCTTATCTAGCAGCCCTACTCCTTCTGCAAGCTGATAAGGAAGTCGCTCGTTGACAGCTCATCCATTTCTGTGAGAGTTTAACCTGCCCCTATGATGTGCAAACACCAATAAAGCATTCTTGGTGCAGTAGTGAATTCTTGGAGAAGGTTATTTGAAAATTGGATTGTTTTCTCGCTAAATTGCCCTATCATTTTATCAGTGATTCAGCGACAGCTTATCAGATGGGAATCATTTGGTTATGTATTGGTTTTGTTTTGCAGTGCTGGGTATCAAACCCAGGGCTGGGCCCATTGTAGGCAAGAGCCTGGTCTTTATTTAATTTTTTACTTTTTTTGTGTGTATTTGTGGGTGCATATTCTTGCAGGGTACACATGTGTTCAGTGTGCTGATAGTTTTTTCTTTTCTTTTCTTTTCTTTTTTTTTTGGTTTTTGGTTTTTCGAGACAGGCTTTCTCTGTAT
>NW_022196914.1:55919719-55942851 GCF_008632895.1 Mastomys coucha
GGTGGATAGTTTTATGTCAACAGAAGCCATCTGAGAGGAGATTTTCATAGTCTTAATTATGAGAATGCATTCATAAGATTGGGCTGTAGGTTACAAATGGAGGAGGGCCCAGTCCACTGTAGGTGCTACCATCCCTGGACTGGTGGTTCAGGGTTCTATGAGAAAAAAAAAAAAGCAGACTGATTAAGACACAGGAAGCAAACCAGTAAATGGCACCCCTCCCTAGCCTCTGCATCAGCTCCTGCCTCCAGGTTCCTGCCCAGCTTGAGTTCCTGTCCTGACCTCTCTGAATGATGAACAGTGATGTGAAAATATAAGTCAAATAAACATTTTCCTCCTCAAGTTGCTTTGCTCATTGTGTTTGATAGCAGCAATAGAAGCCCTAACTAAGACAGTGAATAAGCATATGTGTGGAGGCCAGAATTCATCTTGGTTGTTGTTCCTCCCTAAGTGCCATTCACCTGTGTTTTGAAGCAGATTCTGTCACTGGCCTTAGGCCAGACTGACTGGTCACTGATCCCAGAGATCCATTTGTTTCTATAGCTCTGTTTCTGGGGCCCCAAATGCATGGAATCATGTCTGGAATTTTTACCTTGGTCCTAGGGATTGAATTCAAGTCCTCAGGGGAGAGAACGTTTTCAGGCTGGAGAGCAGATCTAGAGTCAGTTCCATTGGAAAGTGCTTTGTCAGTAGAGTCGACCTGCTCCCCAACAACCCTCCTTTAACATTTAAAGCTCTCATGCATTAAACTGAAGGTTTAATTCATGCTGAATATAATGCATACATATAGTTTTATGCTTATTGAGAAGTACATAAAAAGGTATGAAATATGGCCTCTCTTTTTCAGGGACTTTTTAAATATTTGATAAACAACTTAGGGGAAGTGATTATAATTTAAGAACCTTCTAGAATCTCCGTTGAGTCGAATGCTTACCTCCACACCTCAAAAGGATGGGCAGAACAGCACAGAAGGAAGCTCAGACATCCTGTGGCTCGGAATCTCTGTTCTGAAGACAGAGACATTGAGGTTTCAGAAAGAGGGACTCTGCCTGAGCACCCACAGTCAGGAGCCGGGCCAGCCACTCCCTAGGTGACCTTAGCCTCCCTCCTTTGCTCTTCTGAGTCCCAGATGACAAAATGTGCCATTTGAGAGCATTAATTTGCCCTGGAATTCATCTCAGGAATCTTAGTTTGACAGTAATCAGAGGAAGAATTTAAAGATTGTGTGTTTATTTTGTTGAACTTGAATCCCATAATAATTAAAATCTTTGCTTGTTTTATTTTTCTAATTTCTAAAATAATGTTAAGCAGTGCTGAGGCTCAAACCCAGGCTAGGCAAGTTCTCCTAGTTAAACCCGTAGGTCCCCGTTTTCAGATCAGAGTGGGGACTTTAAAGAAAGGTTTTGAGTAGGTTGGATTTGTGTTAGTGGTGGTAGTGGTAGTTTGGGTTTTTTTGTTTGGTTGATTTTGTTGTTACAGTTTGTTTTGTTTGAGACAGGGTCTTACTGTTCAACTCTGGCTTCCGTGGAATTCACAGTGTAGACCAAGCTGGTCTCGAACTCACAGAGTTCTACCTGCTTCTGCCTTTCAATTGCTGGAATTGAAGGTGTGCACCACCATGCCTGGCCCTTATGAATAAGTTTATTCATAAAGATGGGGCGGAGGACAAATTAACTCTAAGCAGAAGTGGGCAATGTTTGAAATGGCTGATTCGTTATGTAAGAAAAAGAAAAGTCTAACAAGGCCATGGAAAGGCAGAGTGGCATAGAGAGAACAGGCTGGCGTCAGGACACCCAACTGCAAGTCTCAACCCTGCCTGGCCATAGCCCGTGTCTTTGTTTCCTCATCTCAACATGAGACGTGCTGGGGGGGTGGGGGTGGGGTCTTAGGTCCTCAATACAGCCTGCTTTCTAGATGGAAGCCATTGCTCTTCTGCTCCAGGTCTCTCCAGTTAACGCTCTGCTTACATTTGTCACTTATGTTTAGAATAAATCCCAGCCACATCTATGGTGTCAGACCTACTAAGTCTATCCACACTTACTGTCATGCTTTGATCAGGCAGAGGAAGGGGTAAGGCTCCAGGGAGAAAGACTCCTGGGTGCCATTTGTAGTATTTTTACTGAGCAATGTCATCCACCCAGTGTCCACTCTAAGGGGAGCAGAAAGAGGGTTCTCTCTAGGAGGTGCTGTAATGGGGGTCACACTTAGACTTGTGAAGGAAGGGTTCTCAGAGCAGACTTCACAGGAGTTCAATTTACATGGTAATGATCACTCCAACTTTAATCTATTGAAGGATAGATTTAAGAATACACAGATTCATTTAGTTCCTGTTTGCAACAATGATTTTAGGAGGTGGGTGCTGTTCAACTAGAGAAGGCAAACATGAAGTCTGGGTAATTTCAGTTATTCAATTTAATATTTGGTGAAATCTTTTTTTTGTTTTTTTTTTTGTTTGTTTGTTTTTTGTTTTTTTAGTTTTTTTGTTTTTGTTTTTGTTTTTGTTTTTGTTTTTGAGACAGGGTTTCTCTGTGTAGCCCTGGCTGTCCTGGAACTCACTCTGTAGAGCAGGCTAGCCTCGAACTCAGAAATCTGCCTGTCTCTGCCTCCTAAGTGCTGGGATTAAAGGCGTGCCCCACCACCGCCCGGCTTGGTGAAATCTTAAATGGAAGAGGGTTCATATAGAAAGTTCTGAGGGAGGGTGAAATCTTAAATGGAAGAGGGTTCATATAGAAAGTTCTGAGGAGGGAGGCACGACTAAGAAACAGGTTTAAACATAAAAAAAAGATTTCTTTGTGAACACGATTTCTCTGGATGAACACAGAACGGCAGGGGGAGGGCTTATTTATAGAAGGCAACCATGTCCTCATCAATTTCTAACAAGCCCCTCTTACCCACCTCACTTCTAATATCCTAGCACTGTCCCAGACACCCATCACCAAGCTTCACAGCCCTGCGGACATCTTCTGATGAACTGAGCAACTGATGGTGTGATTAGAGATTATTCTGAGTGTCAAGCAAGAAACACAGGCTTTTAACGCTGGTGGCAAAAACAAAGAGAGCAGTGAGGGGATTAAAACTGTGGCATTTAAAGCTCTGACTTGAGTCTTAAGGAGGAAATTGGGGATACTCTCTGAGGGCTTCATTTGTAGGGATTTTTTATTTGGTGGTGGGTCTGGGGGAGTAGTCATTCCTCACAGTTTGAATTCAGTACTTTACACCTGCTCAGCTCCTTTAACTCCTTGCATTTGTTTCCTTGGACCTTCCTAACAAGACACTGCCGGGTGGGTGGATGGGTAACACGGAAGTGCATTCTTCCATGGTTCTGGAAGCCAAAGCCCAAAAATCAAAGTCAGTGCTCCCTTTGGGAGGCTTACCCCTACGTCTCTGCCTCATCTAGCCTTCCTCGTGTCTCCTCCATTTCTGCGTGTTTTTTTCCAGCTCCTTGAAAGCAAGCTTTTTGCATAAAAGCAACAGAACCAAGTCACACATGTGGAGAATGCAAGCAAGGCTTTTCAGGAGAAGCAGCTTGTGAGCCAAGGGAGCCAGCACTGGGCTTGAGCCTTGGCTGGGGCAGATTAAAGGGAATTTCTTGTGTTACACGAAGGACTGAAGAACTCTCTCAGAGCATGATGGTTCAGGAGCAACTGGGGGCAGGGAGAAGCTAGAGGGCAGGGGAGAAGCTGGAGGTTGGGGGAGAAACTGGGGCCCATCATGAGCTAGAGCTGCTGCATTTGCAATGAGCGGGGTGTCCAAGAGATCCCCTGCTCATCGCCCTTCTGCAGAGGTTCCCACAACCTCCTTTTCATCCTGTCAGGACATCAGAAATCGGATTTGTAACTTAATCCGGCACCACATCTGCAAGGATTCTTTCTCTGCACAAAGTCACATTCCATGTGTCAGTGACATTTCCAAGTTGATGCGGTGGTGTCGTGGGGGACAGGAAAGAGGAGCGAAAGGGGAAGTAAGGGTGGCACTGCCCTCTTAGATCATCTCTAATGACAGAAATCCAAAGTCAAAATACTCAACGAGTCCTTGGGACAACCTCCCCGTTACCCCCAAATAGGGGTCTGATATGGGCAAAAAACATTGATAGAAGGTAAATTGTACGTCCCCATGTCCCCATTGACAGCCAAAAGTCCCCAAACATAACAAATAATGGGCTTTGTAGCACTCAGAACAGCTAAGGGGGATGCTTTGGGCAAAGCCTGGTTGGGATGCCAATAACCAGAGATTCTCGGGACAGGCAATCAAAGGTTTTATTATAAATGGCCAGAGAGTATGCTTAACACGACAGGGGTATCGATCAGGAAATAATTGTTTGCTAGGAGCAGGCGCTTTTTTCAATGTGTAATTAAGATAGTGTCAGTTGATAACTTCTCCAGGGAGAATCACTCTTCCAGCTCAGTGTCATTAATCCGGCGTCATGGCAACAGGCTGGCCTTGGACTCTCTCTCTCTGGAGCTTTGTTTTATTAATGTGTCTCCTGTTCACAAGTTACAGCTTGCTCTTTCCGAGGCTGCTCCCAAGTGATGGGGGCGGGGCGGGGGGAAATAGCAAGAGGTGGTGTTTGTCTTGTACAAGACTCCAAGTAAAGCAAAAACAATCTAGGGGCTGCAAGCTGCGTCGGAAGGCAATCTTCCTTCTTACACAGCTAGTTCTGTAGGGTCTGCGGTTTCTTGCCATCTTGGCAGAGCATTTCTAGAGCTTATGGGAAATTCAGACTCTCATAGTCCACCCAGTATGAACCCTGTCTGTCAGCAGGATGCCCAGGGGATCTGCAGTCATACTGAAACTCCAGAGTACTGCCAAATACAGATTTCCCTTGGAGCCTTTGGCCAATGGCTGCCTACCAGAGTTTCCTCATCGGAAACACCACTTTCCCCCCACACACCCCGTTAGCTATGGTGGTTAAGATTTCAACAGGAAGTACAAGACCACTATTTATCCAGAGAAGGTATGGCCATGCAGCTCACCCAGTGCCATCCTCCAGAGCATCAGAGGAAGCCACCCGTGAAATACCTAGAAACTCCCACATATAAACTACTGTGCCCCTCCCCACCACACACACACACACACACACACACACACACACACACACACAAAACAAGAAAACAAAATAAACACCACCCAAAGTGAAAAACCCAAACCAAAACACCAAACTGTAACTAAATAAAAGCACACACACACACACACACACACACACACACACACACACACACACACACCACAAACTGTGGAGTCTGTTACATGTTGGCCCAACTACTCCTGAACATGAGGCCTGTCTTGGAGTGGTTGGTATAGCCAGTGTCGCTCCACTGGAGAAAATTGTATAAATGACAGTTCTGTTGTTAACCTTTATCCTAGTGGCTGTGTTTTTGTTCATTTCATTTATTTAAAATGTAACAAAATAAGATACAATAAGATGAAACAAAAACTAACACATCAAAGTTGGGCAAGACAAACCAACGCGGGAAAAGAACCCAAGAAGAGGCTCAGGCCTCAGAGATCCTCTCATTTACACACTCAGGAGTCCCAAAAAACCACTAAACTGGAAGCTGCCGTGTAAGCACAGAGGACCTGGTGCAGCTCGGTGCAAACCACGTGCACCCTGCTTCCGTCTCTGTGAGCTCACATGGGCCTAGCTCATGTGGATGTGGGAGACCTTGGTTTCCGGGTGTCCTCCATCCCCTCTGGCTCTTACACTCTTTCTGCCTCATCTTTCATGGGTTCCCTGAGCCCCGGGGAGTGATGGAGACATCTCATTTAGGACTGAGTGTTCTAAGGTGTCTCTCTCAGTGTAATGTCTGGATATGAACTGTATTTTCAGTGAATCAATCTTCACAAACAAATGTGATTCCTTTATGGAAGAGAACCTGGAGGACTTTGGACAATTCTTTGTACTTTATGAACTGACAAACCCATACAACCAAACCAAACCAAAACAAACTTATGTTAAAGACTCTACAAGGTTGATTATCTGATCAGAACATCTATTATTGAGAGTTGGAATGTTGCAGATAAGCAGCCAAAATTGTCTTAGGCTGTCTTTAGTCTCTTTAATAACCTCTCATTGTTCACCTCCATATATGACCTAAAAGCTTTTTCATTATTAGGTAGGATTTATTTTGTTTTCTTTTTTTAACATGTCTTGCCTCAAATTTATTTGTTAAAACAGCATAGGAGAGTGGCCATCTGCAAATAGTGTGCCACAGCAGTCCATCTATCTTCACATTGACAGAAACTATTATAAAAATGGGGCCTTCAAAGGGACCTGGGCACCTTTGGAAGCCCAAGCTGGAACTGAAGCTTGGGCCTTAGCATGAGCTGCGGCCTCTGCCTCGGTTGGGATCTTGGGCTTTGGCTGGCAGAGCCTACAACCCTTGGCCATGCAAGGTCAAATCTGGGGTGAGCAATGAAAGCCAGAAGGCTGAGTTTGCGGCTGGGGCCCTTTGGCATCTTGGGCTTGGCAGCCTGAGGCTTCACAAGGGCCTTGATGGCCTCTGCACCTACTGCATCCATCCACTGCCTTTGCATTGTTGGTTTGCATCTTCTTCAGACCTTTCTCGTTGTGCTTCTTGGCAAAGCGCATGTTCCTCAGGAACTTGGGGTCAACTCCCTTAAGAGATTCATGTCTTTGTGACTGGGATTGCTTAATTTCTGTGCCATTTGCGGGACTGGTTGTGTGTGGTGTGATTCTTGGATTTGGTCATGTCTGCACGGTAGCTTCGAGGCTCCCACAGTGCCTGGGACCAGAAAAGAAAGAGTGATTTGTGTTATTTTTATTATGCATCTCTGTGTGAGGGCATCAGATCCCCTGGAACTAGAGTGGTTGTGAACCACCTGCTGTGGGTGCTGGGGACTGAAGTTAGGGCCCCTGTGATAGCAACACACGCTCTTACACTGAGCCCTCTCTCTAGTGCCTTAATTGTCACAAAACTTTTGTTACATACTCTTAGCAGACTACTAGCTTCTACCAACCCAAAAGCTAAGAATGTCATCAGATAAATATCTAAAACCTGTATCAGGGACTTCTCCCATTTTTTCTACAACCTTCCACCTGTAGTTATTTGGTAACTTATTTGGTAAAGATCTTAATTTATGTCTTTTTACTCTGTTGATTAAAAGTTTATGTAACTGTTTTCACAGTGAAATAAGCCATTCAAGACAACAATCTGTGTTCTTGGACCATGGTCACTCATATTTGGCTCATAATAAACTACCTCTTATTCTCTTTGAGGCAACAGCTGTTGAACAGGCATATTGGTACCCAATATGAGACACTCCTCCCTCAAGGATAATCCGGTATTACCACAAGAGCCAATAGGATTGCTGCCTGGCACCAGCACAAGCTCCATGTTTCTCTGTTTCTGTTGCCTCTTTGGATGAATGTAGTGGAGTTCTTTCAGAACCCAGCCTGCCCCTTTCTTTGGTTTGGCCAATCAATGGTCTGTTGTTTGATTCTGAGGTAGATGGTGGCCATCCTCTTATTTGTTTCAGAGCAGTTTGCTTGCCTTTCGTCCTTTCCCACTCCATTCCTCTAATATCTAACTCTCCACTTTTTCTTCTGTCTTCTCTTTTCTGCTCATTGCAACCTTAGTTTATTTTAGAACTTCTATGAGCAAATGGTGACAGACACACCAAAGATAAAAGTCATTTGCTTCTGCCAACCCGTCAGGTTAGTGGTGTCAGAGAAAACTTTCCAGGGGGAGCAGCACCCTCACTGGGGAGCCCAAGGACACAAAGCCCCCTCCTGGGTTAGAAGGAACCATATTGGTCATCTGGGAAGACACACATGGGAAGCAGACACCTATGTCTGGGACTCCTCATGATCCCATGAACACTCCTGATTCCCATGATTCACTTGAGGGACAGTGGGATGGAGCCACCTTGGGAGTAAGACCTAGGAGAGCTATTCCTGAGAGAGGCACATAAGCTGGATATAAAATACAATTCCCTCCAGCCAGCTTAGAAGTTTGCGATTTCCAGTAAAGGAAATAACAGCACAATGAGAAACAAATTCAAATGAGGAAGAAATATTTAGAAAAGAAAAAAAAGAACGCCATTTGGTACTGCAGCTGGTTCTATGTTTGATAACTATGGTAACTCAACCTGCAAGTATTTGTAAATATTGAGAACATTATATATTCATAATCTGGGGGAGGAATGCTAAACTAGAGGCCTTAGACAACAGAACTAAAGATCATAGATGGAAAGTCTATCTTAATTGCAATTTAAAAGTATCTATAGACAAACATACCTTGAATCCCAGCATTCAGAGGCCAGCAGATCTCTGTTAGCTTGGGGTCGGTATGTTCTACACAATGAGTTCCAGGCCAGCCAGGGCTGCAAAATAAGACCTTACCTTTAAAAGCATTAATAAAATAAATAAACAATGTAGAAGTCATATAAGATAAATCATGAAATTTCTAATGTATTAAGAAACTAATGATAGTTTGGAAAATTATATCAAAACAGAGAGGTGGGAATGGATGGGTGGCTTAATTGATAAAGTTCTTGCCACATGAAGACCTGAGTCTGAAACCATAGAACCTACATTTAAAAGATCCCTGTGTGATTGCATGCACATGTAATCCTAATAGTTGAGGGGAGGAAGATTCCAAAGGCTTGCTTGCCAGCCAGCCTCACTGAAATTGGTGACCCCCAGGCTCAGTGAATAGAAATTGAAGAAGACACTTAGCATTGAACTCTGTCTCCACATCCACACCCCCCCCCCACACACACCATATACATACATACACACACAGTGTCAAGTTAAATTAATTGAGGTTTTTGGCTTTCTTTGTCAAATATGCTGCCTTTAGATCTCCTAAGCCCAAGGTCTATCCCTGATGGAAAACACCTATTATCTTCTTATAAAACAATTACTAGGAATTCTATTAAAATGAACAAAACCCTTACCAGCCATCTCTGCCAAATGGAAACATTACACACTGCTGCAAGAGAGTTTTTAAAACAAGTAGCTAAAAATCAGAATTGCCTATGGAGCCCTTCTGCAGTGAGCTCCCAGGGCAGGAAAAGCTAAAGAAACATCAAGCCAAGCCCAAGTGGTTCTGCCAACTGGAAAAGGCACACAATCAAAAATTCCACTCAGTCTCAGCAGAGAGGATCCGATTGGATGGCTACAGCCACCTGTTGAGGAAATGAATTCATCAGGTTCTTCACCTTCGATGTGCACTAACACTTCCAAGGCATAGGCTTGTGTCATTGTCAACTACACCAACAGCTGAGGACAACAGTGACAACTCAAACCCACGGGCTGATTGATTTCTACTGATTTCCACTCTTTGAGACTTCTACTGACTCCCACTCTTTGAGAACATGCTACTTGAATCCCTTTAGAGTTAGATCTTTTGAAAACTGGTTTATTTGGAAATTATCTTGGTGTGTTTTCCTAAATACAAGGAATACCATTGATGTTGGCTTCTCGGAAGCTTGTGGACCCGATGACATATGGATGTTCCCTAGTAACTTTCAAGCACCCCTCTCACTGGGAGGGCTGGCCCTTCAGTACTAATTTTATCTATATTCATTCAACTTATGAAAGTGACTAATTCTTTATGCTAATAATGTTCAAGACTGGTGGTTTATTTTAATATTTTATTTTATTTCTGTGTGTGCATTGAAAGGCTGGAGAATCTTAGAATTTAAAATGAGGGCATTTAATAGAAATGTATATATAATGTGTAACCTTTACTTAAAGAAGGCATAGGAAGTCTCTGTGTCACGAGCCAGGAAGGTGGACTGGTCAGTTCCAGAAACAGGATATAAGTTATCTAATTAGTCCTAGGAGCAGTCAGCCATTAAGAAGATAGTGTTGACCAAACCACATTCCTCTAGACAATGAGTGTGCAGGATGACTTCCTTGTGACCTGATTCAACTTGGTAGTGGGTTCCTTTGGAATTTTCCATTGTTCTCTTGTTATGTTTCCCTGGTAAGCCTTTCACCCCCCCCCCCAGTTTGTGGTTTTTCCCTTTAAATACCACTACTCCTCGTACTCGTGGTCGACCCCCTCTGGCCTGCCAGGCTATGAGTTCGACCCCAGATCTGGAATAAACCTCATGTGATTACAACAAGTTCAGTCTCTCATGAGTCATTGGGTGGTTGCGTCATCCCGAGACTTGAGTAAGGATCTCCCCAGTTCTGGGGGTCTTTCAGCATATCTGTGTAAGCGTTTGTGCCCATGTGTCTGCAGTACTCCTTCAAGCTGAAGTTTTGGACACCCATGAGTCTTATGACAAGAAACCAAACTCCAGTCTTCATGGTTGAGTTCTTAACCTCTGAGCCACCTCTCCAACCCCAGGATTAAAAAATCAGCAAAGTGTGCCAAGAACATTCACCCTCTGTACTGAAAGGAAACAAATGTGTAATGTGTACTGACTCAAACCACAGCTCACAGGAAATAAGAGATTGTTTATTCTGGGTCAAATATGAGTGACCACGGCCCAGGGACATAGATTCAGAGCACCCGGAATAATGTGTTATGACATAAACACAGTTACTTGAACTTCATATGCTCACAGAGCAAAAAGGAAACCCTTAAATCAAGTCACTCTTCAAATGGCACAGTGTGACTCACAAGTAAGGAGTTACAGAAAAGTGGGGAGATCTATGCTGTCCATTGCAGATGCTCCTCTGAGGGAGCGGGAGCTAGCAGCGGCTAGCAACTGCTGAGCTAATACATTGCTAAGGTTTTAGCTGACAGTCAGAAAGATGTGAGTTATGGCAAGGAGCAATGATCAAGTATTTAGGTGGCTGATGATAGCTGCAAGTAATCTCGACTCTAGATCTGCAACATTCTGACTCTCCACAATCACAAAGTCTGTCAGTCAGTCATCCTTGTCACATCATTAACAACAAGTGTGGCTTATTTCTTCTTGGGAACTTGAGTATAAGCGTTTCGGAGCAGGGGCCCACCCAAGTGTATTAAGGTACATTTCATTCTGTTCCCCCTCATCGTCTGACTTTTCTTTCAGAATTGATTTTCTTGTTAGTCAGACGACTCTGCCTTCCTTCCTTACATCTGTCACACTGAGAGACTGATCTTCTGCAATTTCTCCTCCCAGTGTTCTGTTACTATTCTAGAACTACATTCCAGATGTTTCCACCACGATGAATACTGTGCGAACTCTGTGGAGTCTCACTCATTCTCAGTGCGTCTTAGTCAATGGCCTGAGGTGACGCAGTGTTCATTCATGTGGGAGGGAGGGCTTCTGATTATACACTGTGTCTGAGGGAGAACTCTAAATTCATTTCATTGAGAAGAATCAAGGAAATTGAACGCTTTTTTCCCCCTGTAGATGTGATGGTAGCAAGAAAAAACCTTTGTTAACAGGGGAAGCTAAGTGATAACATTTAATTAGCACAGGGTATTTATAGCCCGCCGCCTGGATTGACGCAGGCGCAAACTGAAGCGGCAGTTCCCTTTTGAGGCTTTTCCTGAATGGGACAGGACTTTTGAAATCTTTCAGATATTTTTCATTTGCCTGAAAAGTGAACTTCATTTTGGATCTTGCTCTCTTGTTGGACTGGTTCTCAGGGGAGTGGACTGAGGGGTCATGGGAAACAATGCTGAGGAGCCTGGTGGCATCTGTCAATTGTGTCCTGCTGTGTTCCGGTCTATGGCTGGAGCCCCACTCTAAGACTGTGATGGGGGTATGCTTGCCTCAGACTCTTAGCAGAAATGCAGCAATAGGTCTGTCTGCTCACTACTTTTCTGTCAGCTTGACACAAGCTAGGGACATCAGGGAGGAGGGAACCCAGCTGACAAAATGCCTTCATCAGATTGGCCTGTGGGCAAGCCTGTGGTACAATTTATTTTATTTTATTTCATTTTATTGATTTGAGAGAGCCAACACACTGTGGGTGGTGCCACCCTAGGCTGGTGATCCTGGGTGGTATGATATGTAAGCAGCCTGAGAAAGCCACGAGGATCAAGCCAGTAAATAGTGTTCCTCTGTAGTCTCGGCTTCAGTTCCTGCTATCAGGTTCCTGCCTTGAGTTCCTGCTTTGACGTCTGTCAGTGAGGGACTGTGAACAGGATGGAACCACACTGGGAATCTCTGGATACCAAACACTGTGGCTGGGGACAGGAAAGAATATATCCTCAAGCAATAGCGTGCAGCTAGTCAGGGCTCTCCAAGAAACAGCACAGCATGTTCTGTTTTCCTCAGGATGCTTGTGGCCTTCAGCAGATTGAACGAGGCCCACCCAAATCATGGTGCACAATCTGCTCTGGTGGGGAGCCTATTGACATACATAATTTAAACTAGTCCAGAAAATAGCTTCATTGTAAAATCTGGACAAGTATTTAACCAACTGTCTGAGTGCTGCTGTGGCTTCAGCAAATGGAGACATAAAACACATGACAGTGCCTTTGGCCCTGTGGGACAGGGGCTCCATGCTACCCTCCATGCGCACGCCCTACGGCCACTCCTACCTTCACAAAGGTAATTTTACTATCACTCCCATTCAAAGCTATGGTCAATGGTTTATATGGCCAAGTTAACTTCTGATATGAATTAATGCATTAACTAGTTGATCCTATGTTCTTGGACCTTTAAGAAAATCAGGATACTATTACAGTTTGTCTTAGTTCGGGTTTCTATTGCTGTGAAGAGACACCATGGCCACAGCAACTCTTAAAAAAAAAATTTAATTGGGGCTGGCTTACAGTTTTAGAGGTTTAGTCCCGTATCGTCATGGCTGGGAGCATGGCAGTGTGCAGGCAGACATGGTGCTGGAGAAGGAGCTGAGAGTTCTACAACTTGATCTGAAGGCATCCAGGAGGAGTGTCCCTCTCCTCTGCCCTGAGTGGATCTCAAGCATAGGACCTCAAAGTGCCCCCACAGTAATACACTTTGCCTACTCTAACAAGGCCACATCTCCTAATGGTGTCACTCCCTGTGGGCCAAACATCCAAATGAATGAGTTCTATGGGGGAAAAACCTATTCAAACTACTACATGGTTTAAACATTAAATGCCCCCCAGAAGCTCACAGGTAGAATGCCTGATCCCTGGATGTTGGGCGCTATTCGGCTCTGGTTTGGGCCTTGAGGGCAAACCGGAGCCTGGCTCCAGTTTTATAAACCGATTCAGTCACTTCTGTACTGGAGTGACTCAGCAGGGCCTGTTTACCTGCCTTTACCTAGCTCCTGCTGATACAGAGTGACTTTGTTGGCTCCCTCAGTCACCCCATACCCTTTGTCAACTTTCCCCTTCCTCTATGTCATCTCACCTTAGCAAAAAACTCCACCTCTTCTCTCAGCCCTTTATAAAGAAAAGATGGATACAATAAAACAAGTTTCTGCTTTGACAGACAACCTGCTGGGGGTGGTTAATCTCTGGAAAGCAGGAGATTCCACCCCCCACACCCCCAGAGGCTCGACTGGACCTGCCGTGCTCTCTCTCTCTCTCTCTCTCTCTCTCTCTCTCTCTCTCTCTCTCTCTCTCTCTCTGTCTCTCTCTGTGTGTGCCTCCCTCTCTCCCTCTCTTTCTCTCTCTGTGTCTCCCTCTCTCTCTCTCCCTCTGTCTCTGTATCTCTCTCCCTCTCTCTCTGTCTCTCTCTCCCTCTCTCTCTCTCTCTCTGTCTCTCTCTACCCCCTTTCTCTCTGCATCTCTCTCCCTCTCTCTCTGTCTCTCTCTTCTCTCTGTCTCTCTCTCCTGTCTCTCTCTCCCCCCTCTCTGCGTCTCTCTCCCTCTCTCTCTGTCTTTCCCTCTGTCTCTGTCTCTCTCTCCTCTCTCTCTCCTCTCTCCTCTTTCTCTCCTCTCTCTTATCTCTCTCTCCTCTCTCTCTTTCTCTCTGTGTCTCTCTCCCCCTCTCTCTGTGTCTCTCCCCCTCTCTCTGTGTCTCTCTCTCCCTCTCTCTCTTTTCTCTCTGTCTCTCTCTTCCTCTCTGTCTCTCTCTCCCCCTCTCTTTCTCTATCTCTCTGTCTCTCCCCCCTCTCTCCGTCTCTCTCCCTCTCTCTGTCTCTCCTCTGTGTCTCTTTCTCTGTGTGTCTCTCTCTCCCTCTCACTCTGTCTCTCCCCCTCTCTTTCTCTTTCTCTCTCTGTCTCTCTCTCCCTCTCTGTCTCCCTCTCTCCCTCTCTCTCTCTCCCTCTGTTTCTGTCTCTCTCTCTTCTATCCTCTCTCTTCTCTTTCTCTTCTCTCTCCTCTCTCCTCTCTCTCCCTCTCTCTCTCTCTCTCTCTCTCTCTCTCCCTCTGTTTCTGCCTCTGTCTCTCTCTCTCTCTGTCTCTCTCCTCTCTCCTCTCTCTCTTCTCTCTCTCCTCTCTCCCTCTCTCCCTCTCTTTCTCTCTCCCTCTCCTCTCTTCACTCTCTCTCCTCTCTCCCTCTCTCCCTCTCTTTCTCTCTCTCCCTCTCTCTCTTCTCTCTCTTCCTCTCTCTTTCCTCTCTCCTCTCTCCTCTCTCTCTCCCTCTCTCTCTGCTCTCTCCTTTCTTCTCTCCCTCTCTCCCTTCCTCTCTCTCTCTCCTTCCGTCCCTCTCCTCCCTCCCTCCCTCTCGTTCTCTCTCCTCTCTTTCCCTCTCTCTCCCTCCCTCTCTCTCTCTTCCTCCTCCTTCTCCTTCTCCTTCTCCTTCTCCTTCTCCTTCTCCTTCTCCTTCTCCTTCTCCTTCTCCTTCTTCTTCTCTCTCTCTCTCTCTCTCTCTCTCTCTCTCTCTCTCTCTCTCTCTCTCTCTCTCTCTCTTTCTCTCTACCTGGATGCTGCTGCTACCTTGGGAGATATGAGTACTTTAGGAGATGTGGTCTCTCTGGAGAAAGCGAGTCACTGGGGACATGCTTTCGAAGGGGATCCTTGGTCCCTAGTTGCTTCCTCTTTCTCTCCCTGCTTCCTGTCTACCATGTGGTGAACAGTTTCTTACTTTATATGATGCTACCACCATGATGTTAGGCCCCACTATGGCCTAGAAGCCATTCTGGAACCCAGAATTCAGAACTGGAACTCTGAAGCCATGAGTCAGAGCACATTCTTCCTCCCCTCCATTGTTTGGGTCAGCATTGAGTGGGACAAGGCATCCAAAGCAACCCAGAAGTGAGTGTGTTACTGCTCCCTTCAGTGTATTTCCCTGTGGACTTACGGACTTGATCCTATCTGAATCAATGCAGGCTTCATTCTTTAATACTCAGACAGAATCCTGGAGAAGGAGAGAGGTCAGCAGGTAGCGCCCACCTTTTTCCTGGGGAGCACTAGTATCTGTCCCACCCTTCTAAGGATGAGGGTCATTGTTAGGAGGAGGGTCATAGCACTCATGTGAACCCCAAGGACCCCTATATAAGCACTGCACTTTGTCCAAATTCGCTGTTGCTGTCTGCTCCCTCCTAGTAGCATAGGATCCATCACTCCACACTCTGGACCCTCCAATAAATCTCTTTCATGAGTGAGATTTGGTGCCTGGTATGACTCTGTCATCAGAAGGTGACCTGAAGTAATGAAGAGAAAGGAAGAAGGGAAAAGAAGGAGTAGGCTGAGGGCTCCCCATCTCCTCAGCTCCGCTGGAGTCCCCTCCCCTGGGAGCAGCAAAGCCTCTGCTAAGGAGGATTCCTCAGAGCTGTATGGCTCTTTGTCTCTCCTGTCTCAGTATGTGTTTCCATCGGTACACTGTCCCACCTCAGAGATGCGTGGTTCCTAGACTTCCGAGTCCCAGGACACCTTTCCATCCAAGCAGAAAGGCCAACAGTCATGGCCCCACCCTGTTCATCCAACCTTCTCTCTTAGTGTTCACATTGAGTCTTTGCCCTGTGTGAAGCACAAGCCAGTTCATCCTTCCTTGGCTGCTGAGGGCCACACGCAGACTCACCAGGAGCAGAGCTGACAGGCTAGACCACAGACTTTGATGGTGGTGTGTGTCCCAGCCCTCTCATCAAGCCTTCCTTTCTCTCACTTAGGTTCTCTCTCTCCTACCTCTGACTCCTCACTCTCTGCCATTTGTCTTCACACACAAAGAAAAGAATTTCAGATGTGAAGAGGAAAATGGACGTAATCATTACAGATGACCCATTAGAAAAAAAAGTAGCCGGCTTGTTTATTCACTCTTACAAAGGTATCTTTTCTGCTACAGAGAGGACTATATTCAGATATAATTCCCCATGATTACCCTTTGATTGGAGATTCTTTCCCAGCTTCTCCTGGGTATTTCGAGCATACAAACAAACTGCCTATGAGTACATCCCATCCATCACACCCTTCTTCCTCTTTCATGAAGATTCTACTTTGCAGGCAAACATGGTCTTCCTGTTAAAATGGCAAATAAAGGGGAGTTGAGACAGACTTGGAAAAGAAATCTTTGTCTGTGAAATTTGTTCAAAGCCAAATGTATTTTCTTCTCTTGGAAGAACTAGACAACAGAGAAAGAACAACTCCTGAAAGGCAGGTAACTTCAAAGGTTAATTGGGAGCAGAGGCATCAAGCTGTACCCACCCGCCCCCCGCTGAAGCTTAATGAGTGCTTTGGGTAATGCTAAGAGACGGCAAACCAGGCTGAGTGGACTGACAGGGAGCTGATTTTTATCATAATTTAGGGGTCTTCATTCTGGAGCTCTAAATGAGGTACAGGGGTCTGTGAACTCTTAAGCAATCTGGGGGTGTTTGTACCTGTATGGGATTTTTTTTTCCTGGCCCATGGGAGGAATCTAAGAATTACCATCTCAAAACAATACTCTTGGGGAAATAGACAAGTTGGACAGAGCTATATCAGTGTGAAACTTTGTGTTTCACTTTTCAAACTTTATGAGATAAAAGATGTGCATTTGGAGGATTTTTCTTTGAAAGCGGGTCCAGGAAGGCCTGTCTGGATAGTTAGCAGCCAAACTGGAGAGGATAATTGAAGAATGGCTGAGAATTGTGATTAAACAATTCCTCAGTGCAAAGAATGAAGCGACTCAGTGGCTTGCCAGAACAAAAGCACTTTACACAGAGTCCAGTGTGGACACTCCTACTCAGTGAGCATCCCTCTCTGAGGTCGTGCAGAGACTCAGGCTTCTTGCATCCTATGGCTCTGCTTTCTGATGACCTTGGAGTGTCCTCTGTCAGAATCCCCACATTTAAACAATAGATAGAGGATCATATGAGAAAAGATGTCACTTCCCTCCACATTTCTTCAGTCAGAATTCAGTCAGGTGACTAATGCTCTAGCAATGGAGGCTGGGAAATGTAGTCTTTGCACTCAGGAGGTTGAAGAGCACATTGCACTTGTACCTGCTGCTTCCATGAAGGAAGCAACAATTCCAGAGTGTCTAGGATCACAGAAAACACACTGGTTTAGAAACTGAGAGAAAATCCAAAATGTTGTCATGGACAAAATAGTTCTCAGATGGCACACAGGAGAGGCAGGCTTATAAGAAATAGAATGGCAGCCAAGTATGGTAGTACAAGCCTTTAACCTCAGCTCTTGGGAGACAGAGACAGACAAATTTCTGAGCATGGGCCAGCTTGATTTACATTCCAGGTTATGTGGAGCTACATAGTTAGACTCTGTCTCAAAAACCAAACAAGAAAGAGCTGGAAAGGCACACAGACAGAGTGTCACAGTCATATAGAACCTATGAGCAAAGCATAAAGGTAGGGAGATTTTAGAATTATCAGTCGTGGAGCCCTAGTCACTGAACTTACAAAAGCCAAGGCCAAGCCTGGGAGAGAAAGGCAAGACCTGGAAAGATTAAAGAGATTGAGAGGGTGACAGGTTAGTCAGTCAAGACAGACTGTAATCTCTGTTCAAGTTCCGGGAGGTCAGGATTGACTCTAGAAAATGGCAGAGCCTGCCAACAGAGGACAGATGTGAGGAGAGACACAGGAAAGGCCTAGAGTGATTTCTCTCTTACGTTATCAATGTGCCGAGGCGTGGTGGAGCATACCTTTAATCCCAGCATTCAGGAGGCAGGGGAAAGCAGAAAGCTGATCTCTGTGAGTTTGAGGCCAGCCTGATCTATACAGTGAGCTGCAGATAAGCCAGAGTAAGACCCTGTCTCAAGTAAAAATAGCAGTAAAAATATTGCCAATAACCTCTTTTAGTTTCTTTTCCAAAAGATTAAAAATTATCATTGCTTATTTATTTATTGTGGGTGTACCTCTCTCCCCCTCTTTCTCTCACTCTGTATGTATATTATTGTGTGTGTACCCTCTCCTCCTCCTCTCCCTCTCCTTTTCCTCCTTCCCTCCTCCCTTCCTTTGTTTCTATCTGTCTCTGTCTGTCTCTGTCTCTGTCTCTGTCTCTGTCTCTCTCTTTCTTTCTCTCTGTATGTGTATGGAGGGGGTGGGGGTTAGAGGGCAACTTATGCAAATTGGTTCCACCGTGGGAGTCCCAGGGATCAAACACCAGTCAGACTTGGAGTCAAATTACTTTGTGAACCGAGCCATCTCACCAGACCCCACTCCCACCCCCCAATGCAGGCAGGCTCTAAAGCAAATCACTCTGATTTCTACAAGTTTGCTTATGAGAGGTGCTGGCAAGGCCCTCTGTGGTGAAGACACACACTCTGCGTGTCCTCAGGTTTGTGGAAACATGTCTGCTTCCCATTTCCTGGCCAGGGCCAGTCAGTACTCACCCAGCAGCCCCCCTCTGCTCTGCTTAAGCCAGTCAACTACTCCAGACATGCCAGAGTTCTAGCAACTCCAAGGAATTGAAAACAGTTTAGTCCATAGCTTGGGTCTGCTCCACATGGAAACATTGTTTTGGGGAGGTAATGAAGGCAGGAACCACCCAGGAAAGCCAATACATCTGACAGTCAAGATGCCAACATTCTGCATACATTTATTTACATTTGGATTTATGAATGGAAAGGGGGCTTTGTTCCCATGCTACAAAGTGTTGTTTAAAAAACAAGTACTACCGATTAATAATGGATAGCTACAATTTGTAAACGGAAGTATGAAGTAAAAATAACAGATACAATTCCTTTGGTATACTCAAGACTTTGACTTTGTTATTTTTTTTCTTATTCTGTCATGAAACCGTGAGTGCTGCCACTCACTTTCCTCTCTTTGGAGCATCAGCCCTTGCTGCACAGTTCTTTTCCTCATTGCTGGACCCTTGTTTCGCCACTTCGTGTCTGCAGCACACCAAAATCATCAAGCATGTCCAACACAACCTATTGTCAACCTTCTGTCCGTTGATACATTATAACAAAAGGAAGCAAAATTGGAACTCATGTGTGCACGTGTTCAAGGCCTGGAATACTGACTGGAAGGCTTTTCGCTTGCTGCCCATGAAGGTCACATACAATAACTGTGGAGAACTCACTGGGCTAACAGCACGTCAGTCACTGAAGCCGGACATTCAAACACTAGACAAACAGTATTCCGGGATGCTGTTTCCGGTCGCGGTCTCTAGCTCGAATGGTTCCAGCTGACGATACTCAAATGTCACACGGTTAATGTGTTTTCCACTGGAGACCATGCGCACCACAGCATTGTCGCAGCTAATTTTCATCTGGGCTGTAATTGGGTGGGGTAGGGAGGGGAATAAACATTTTCCAGCAGGTTAGAGAACAATAAGTCAAACCAGTACTCTCACTACCTAGGTTAAACACAGAGAAGGCGGGACACCAGGGGTGTATAGCATCTTGCTCTGACATAGTAAAATCACTTTCAGTCAAAACAACTTTTTTTAAAAAAAAAAAAAACTATATAATTCATGGTAGAATCATGAACTGGACGCAGCCTTTCTTTGCACGTACAGGACACCATAGGATAAGGAATGCTGCTTAGAAAGAGGTCCAATATCTCTTTGGGCTTTGTCCTGTTTTGCCTGCTGTGCTCAGGTGGCAAAGGAGACAATGGTAACCAGTGAACTCTGCTCCATGCTGGCCCTTCTGGGACATAACACTGACCTGTAGTATGGGAGAGGTTGGAGAGTTGCTGGGACAGTTTGGGATGGGGACAGCTGAGAGGAGGGTCTATACCCGTTGGGTGTTTGTGTGGACCAGACAATCCCATTTATTATATCATTAGTCTAGATAGTGACTACATTTTATGTGTAAATGAAAACACATTTGGACAGAGCGGGTGCACACGGAGTAGGCCACTTTTTGTTCTATGGAAGTGGGTCTCAGCCTTCCTGGTGCTGCAGCTCTTCAATACAGCTAATGCTGTGGTGACACACCCACCCCACCATAAAATTACTTCGTGTTGCTACTTAATACCTGTAATTTTGCTACTGTTATAAGTTGTACTATAAATATCTGATATATACAACCCTTGTGAAAGGTCATTCAACCCTCAAGGGGGTTGAGACCCACAGGCTGAGAACCACTGTTCTATTGCTTGCCAACACCCTTCAAAACTGTCCTGGCGTAGGATAATTTTGAACACTGTCCCTTGGCTGACATCCAATATTGTCACTATCTTACACTTGCTCATCGCTTCTCCTGGCAGGTGTGCCTGAGTAGACATTGAAAGCCACATGGTTTTTATTAAAAATTACTTCCCACTTCTTTCCCTAACCACAGTTGATTCCTGACGTGTGCTTTATCTATCCTATAATATTCTCTCTGCTATTTTAATTTTCTCAGCCTCCCGCCTCATATTTTGTATCAACTGGGTATTTCTCAACTCTGAGACAAGCCACCACTATCCCTGTGTCACAGGTATCCCCCAGACACATCCCTGGGTGCACATGAAGCACAACAACACAGTAATGTCATTAAGGTGAAAATCTGTTGGAAAGAATGATAGGTTTCAACTCTGATATTTGTTTTAAATACAAATACAAGAGAATCTAGATTAATTTATGCCTGGGGAGTCAAGTTTATCTCTCTTTGGATAATTTGGAAGGTTGTTTTACTCTGAACTTTAATCTACATAATATATCCCTTTTCCTTTAGTTAATATGCATACTATTCATTTTGACATCATTTCTAACAAAATTTGATTTAAAGGGTGGGGTCTCTAGTAGTTCTATGGTTTTGGATTAAATTTAGAGTAAATGGAAGCAGGGAGGAAGAAAGAAGGGGGAAAGCTACATATGCCAGCTGTATAACTCAGCGCAAAGCACTTAGCATATGTGTGAGGCCCTGGGTATGGTGCCTAACACCACACAAATTAATGAATAAGAAAAAGTAATTAAAGCAAGAAATAAACCTAAACCATCCAAAACTGAGCAAAAAGGTAAATAAGCCAAGCTTTAAACCACTTAACATTGGTTTCAATTATGCTCAAAATTTAGACAAAGCAGTGGTTTTTTTTTTTGTTTTTTTGTTTTTGTTTTGTTTTGGCCTAGGTTCCTAGCATCCTTTCACCTTGCCTAAGCCCTATAACTTAAGCAGAAATAAGGCATCTTTGACTTTCTACTTTGAAGTCACGAGCACTCTTCAATCATATCTGTTACTACCTTCAAATGTGTTCCCTAAAGGCCATTTCCCTCTACAACACTGAAACTACACAGTGCCTCAGAAGGTGACTTCAAAAGACCAGCTCAGCCACATGCAGTAACTGCTTACATCAGAGTAAAAGCCACGGAGCATAGCAACCCCTTCTGGGTATGGTGGTGTGCACCTGTGATCCTAGCACTCCAGAGGCTGAGGCGGGAAGCTCAAGAATTCAAGGCCAGCCTGGGCTGTGTAGTGAGACCCTGTCTCAAAATAAAAAATAAATTTCCTCAGCCTTAGCAGCGTTTAGACATCTATAGAAAGCAGTGTTTGCCTCAGTGAGACTAGCTCGCCTTAGTCCAGTCTCATGGAGACATTCTGAGCAGAGGGTAGGTCATGAATTCTCTTTCAGAGCTGTTTTGTTTACTGAGGGCTCCGTTAACTCAGGGAGAAAATATTGGTGAGGTGAGCTTACTCGAACATCAGGATAAAACTGATCAAGATGTCAGCTTGCTTTGCAGCTTCATTACCTACTTGGGAAAGGAGAGGACAACTCTGGTGGAAGTGCACGGTGCAGTTTGGCACTGGTGTTCTTGATCTTTGCTTTTAATTTGTCTCTTTCCAGATTGCCAAGTGATTCCTGACACCTGAACGACAGGTGTGAGGACAACCTTATAGAACTGTTCTGTGTAAACTTCCCCCACCACACATAACAATTATTAGTTTGGTCATGAGGTCAGTGGTCTGGATGCCATCCTCATATACCTTAGCTTGAGCACATGAGCATCCTCTTGGGTCCCAGGCAATGCAGAGCCGGCCCACTTGGCATCTGCATCCTAAAGCGGCTTTTTATTAATGATGAGGTTTCAGATTTTGCCTCTGGGTTGCAATGGCCCTTGAGAGGCTAGCAAACCTGTAGAAATTGGGGTGACTCAGAGGCTCAAAGATATTCTAGAAATCTTACTGCTTTACTGTATATGTGGCTGTAAGTAATCCATCCCCACATATGTGTGTGTAAATATGTGTATATATATATCTATATACGCATATATGTACACATATGTGAGTTGTATCATATACAGGTAGTAAAGTTACTTTATCATTTCATTATTATATTGTTACCAATCACTGATTCTTTTACCATTTGAACTGTCAGTCAACAAAAAAAGTTAGTTTCCAGAGTATAAAAGCAGACATCCTCCCTAAAGTGGAGAAACCTCTTTTTTTTTTCACAGTTTTCCTTAAATACACATAAATACAAATAAATTCTAGCTGCTCCATGGGTTTCTCTCTTGATGCTCGATGCTTAGGTAATAGGCTCTGATACTACATGTAGGTCCTAAAGTAAAACTCTCACATTGGCTCAACATCTAAAACAAGTGTTTTGGTAGAATTTATCTTCTTGTATATAAAAAGTTGAAGTGTTGTATTTAAGGAGAAAACCCTGACAGTCACACAATTGACAGCTGAAGATCTGTCTCACCAGGGCCGTGAAAGGGGTAACACAGATCTGCTAAAGGCATCATCTTGGAGGGATCCAATCCAGTTCCTCCCAGCAGCTCCACGAAGTCGCCAGTTCCACCACAGCCAGCTGCAGGTTTCTAAGAGAATACAGCAGCAAAAAGAGCAAGATGCAGATAAACCTATTACACAGGTCAATCTGAGCCAGGACGGCTCAGTGAACACTCTGTCAGCCTTTGACTCAAACATCAGAGACTCCAGAAATTGTTTCACGTTGGGGAACAAAAGGCTCTTAAGAATCAGTTTTCTTTGTCAGGTTTTTTTTTTTTTTTTTTTTTTTTTTTTTTTTTTTTTT